>NC_071266.1:3260670-3358170 GCF_023375685.1 Ictalurus furcatus
GAATGTTCAGTGTCTTTGGTAGTGTAGATATTAATGAACAGGTTGAGACAGTGACTGATAACCTACATTTTTGTCTAGACTCTGTCATCTCTACTAAGATTTTCTAAATTTATTACCATAATTTTCTTTATGGTAGTGGGCGTTTCCTTTATGAAACACGCTGACAGCAGTGGACCAATCACAACAGTCTGAGACATTTGACCAATCAGAGCAGAGTATGCTCTCTGAAAGGAGAAGTTTAGAGGGAATCTTTAGGAATGTTTATTTCATAGAGCAGAAAATATCACATCCTACATTAATTAATGGGGAGCCAATTCAATTAGTTACAAATTCTAAATACCTTGGAAAAGTGCTTGATCACAAGCTTAAGTGGGACATGTGGACCAATTATATGAGTAAGAGGACACAACAGAGAATGCATTTCCTAAGGAATTTACTCTCCTTTAATGTCCACAACAGGATGCTTTTGATGTTTTATGGTGCTTTTATTGAAAGTGTTATGACATTCTGTCTTATTTGTTGGTATGGTAATGCAACCAAGGTACAGATGAAATCAGTAAGGAAAGTGGTAACATTGGCAAGTCAATTATTAGGGATTATGTTACCAGGTATAGAAAATATATATAAATAGAGAGTGTTAAATAAGGCAAATAATATTGTGATTGGCAAGAGGCATCCTTTGGCCTCTGCTTTTGAATTGTTGCTATCATATAAACCCATTTTCCAAACTAACTAACTAGTCAGATTCAGCCAAAAGCTTCTAACATCATTGGACCGTGCTTGACACTGGACAATGACCTGAGGCATACTTTGAAAGCAACCGAAATTTGTCAAGACAAATAAGTGGAATACAATGGTCAAGTATCTATTTGAGCATGCATTTCACTTGCTGAAACTGAAGGCCCCAATAACCAGCAAAAAAACTGAAGACGGCTGCAGTAAGTAAAGGCCTGGCAGAGCATCACCAGCCCACTGTCTGGTGATGTCTATGGGTTCCAGACTTTGGGATGTCATTGACTGCTAAGGATTTGGTACCAAGTATTAAAAATGGCAATTTAATTTATGATTTTTAACAACCAGGGTGGTATTTATATTTTATTTAGGTTTGTGGTAAATAGAGGTCATGGGGTTAAGCATTGAGGGGTATATTTATTTCGGGGTTTAGGTATATTTAGCAGTAATTTGGGATTTCTGGGTTTGGGGCAGCTAGCATGCATCGTTGATCTTCATGCATGCAAGTCAATAGACAGACGATTAATTTTGAGGATAAATGCCTTCCTGCGATAAAGTGCAGGCTTGCACACCGTGCAGTGTTTGTATGAGATTGGCCCCTTGTGAAATTCTGGAATTGTTAACTGACAAAAAACTGGTTTATGTACTTTTAATGGGTGCCAATTATGCTCAAAATCCAGAAAACATTCACCACATTGTTTACCGAAAGGCACAGTTAGTGTAAGGAGAAAGATGTGTTGATTGAGCAAGAATCGTTTGATTTTTGCCTGTTTAAATTTGACCTCTTGTCTAGGGGAGAGTATCTCAACTCTATAAAGCTTGAATGGAGTTTCTAGGTGAAAGCATTTTTTAGGATTTTAGATGGAAATGTGTTGAAAATGTGAATTCAGACAATTTACCCCCACAGCTAGAGTGGTGAAGACCCCACTCTGCAAGAAATAATAATAATAATTAAAAATATTTATTTTATTTAAATAAAATAAATAAAAAGCACACTAGAGGCACAATATAGGTAAAATAAAGAGCTATGCAAGCATCAGAGCATGGTCATGATTTTACATATCAGGTTTCTGTGCAACAGGCAGTAGTGTTGTCAAGATATTGCATAAAACACAATGTGGCACTATCAATGCGTTATATGGAAATGGTTTGTGATATCAAAACGTTTGGCCGACCATAGCATCCTTGGCTCATGCCGAGAACAAAGATTCCAATTATGTTATATCCAGCCGAACTTCCTGTTCACTATTTTGAAATATTTTAAAACTTTTACCAACTCCTCCTAGACCGTTCGTCCGATTTTTTATGAAAATCAATTTTCAATGAAGATTATCTCCAGACCATTCTAGCAAAAATATATTAAAAGCTTTTTGATAGACCAAAGTGTTCTAGAATAATGCACTGAAAGTAATGACTCATGTAAAATTTTGGGCACTGTTTTCTAATGATTTACTTGATGGATATGATATAAATCAACTTGTTTTTCATGATGGGCTCAAATGTTCACACAGATCATCACACTAATGATGTTAAATCTGTAAAATCTTGACAATGCTTTGGGAGCTAGAGAAAGAGAGAATATGTCCACTTAAAACAGGTACATACAATTTGTCTAGTGATGTCTAAAGTCTTTAGTGGTTCAGGTAATAGTTCTGGATTTAGCTTCTAATAGTCGACCTTTAATCCCCAATCTTGTCTGATCCCTTGCCTCCTTGTGATGTGCTATTAGCGCAGTCCAGCCTGGTTTATAAATTGGATCCTATAATGGAGCTTTCAGAGGAGGACAAAGGTAAAAACAAATGATGGCACATAGATGTCATTGGCATGCATGCACGTACTCTGCATGGATGCCATGGTTTTTTTTCTGGTTTGTGTTGTCCGGTCATTATGCATGTACCAGTATGTTCAAGCTATAATCAGGAAAGCGAGATGCAACTCCTTGAGAGGCAGAATTCAAACGCTTTCCTTACGCTTTGTAACTTTAGAGCTGTTTTGAGCATGTTTGGGGGAAAATAATTCCTTTGCATACGTTAGAAGAAACATAAGTTCGAGAACTGAGTATGTGCCTTGCTCTGGGTGTTTGTGCCTTCTCCTGTGACAGATACGTTTGTCAAATTTGGTCTTGCAGTAATGACAGTTCATTGTTTTTTCTGCCCAGATTCATCAAACTTCTCAGAAGGCCTTGAAGACAGCCAGTCAAGGGAGCAGAAAGTGAATGAGCTATTGAAGAATACCAGCCTCAAGAAGGACATGCACTTTGCGCTGCAGCAAAGCCTCCATGACAAGCTGTTACACTTAGGCATTGAGCCTGTAAGTCTTCTGTTACTCTAGTATACATATGGACACTACTAGCCTAAATCTTCATTCTGGTGTTTTACTTCAAATGTGTATACAAATGTGTATGTTTATGGTCTCACTTCAGACTGTTGATGGGCTCTCTAAGACAACATATGAGGCTGCCCTGGCTCATGTGGTCTCTGTGAGGCAGCAGAGGCAGAGGGAATATGCTAAGTACTGTAAGATGCAGAAGGATCTCATCCAAAATCTAGAAAGGAGAGTTAAGGAAAGGACCACACAGCCAGTCTCCAAGACCAAGCAATCAGGACAAGGTCAGCATTCTGCATTTTGAGTATATGTCTGAGAAGTGAGCTTTAAAATGTGAACTTCATTAATTTATTATCTACATATTTTTCAAGACTGAAAAAAATAGCATTTTATATTTTTAGCATTGTACATAATAAAATACTAATACATTTTATTTAAAGCTCCTTTCTTAGTTCACACGGGCACCTAGGGATAGCTACAGGGCAAATAGGAAAAGTTACAGTAGTAGTCAGGAGGCAAGAAAGGAAAGGGTTAAAAATTCCTGACTATGGTAACAGCAAGTGTATCTATCAAAATACAAGATAAATGTACCCATGAACAACATAAACTGTTTTTTTTTTTTTTTTTTTTTTTTTTTAATGCTGCTGGATGGTAGGGTTCTGGAATTTTGTGGTCTAAAATACTATTGTGAGCCACTTGCAGAAGAACATTTCATTTTGTGTGCTCATGGGGTCCTTTCTCAATCATATGGATTAATCAAACAGTATTGCCAGTGAGAATGCAGGGTAGAGGTGTGTATCAGGACTGGGAACCCACTGGCCCCAAGAAAAAGTCATGACAGCAGGTGGTTTTTAATTTCTTGAGCGTGGGAGCATGTTGTCAGATATTAAGCTGAACAATTTGTTTATATATTGGAAAATAGGACTACCTACATTAGAAAATATCTAAGTTAGAAAATACGCTGCATTATGCTTACTTATACCTCTAATTTAGGACTGCAAATTGCATTCTACGCACTAATCTTTACTACATCATTTATGTACTGACGTACTATTTATTATGGTAATAAGCATTTTGAGAAGTACCCCAAACCAGAGCATATTACCAGAGC
Organism: Ictalurus furcatus; assembly: GCF_023375685.1. Classification (NCBI taxonomy): domain Eukaryota; kingdom Metazoa; phylum Chordata; class Actinopteri; order Siluriformes; family Ictaluridae; genus Ictalurus; species Ictalurus furcatus. Next base: position 3,264,839 of record NC_071266.1, read on the forward strand.
ATATCTGCTGCAGTTAACGTAAAGTCTACTCTGTATTCAATAGAAGTGTTATGAGAATAAAACCTTTAGTGTGAACATCATTGTAGTTCTCACAGTTACTGAGTGCTAGGTAAAAAGAAAAAACTCGAGAAAATATTTTACCTAGTACGCTAATGCTAGCTAATTATGTTGCTAGAATTGGATGTTTTGTGTTTTATTGTGATCAGACAATGCGCTTTCTAAATCTCAGATCTAATTTTGTGCGACATAAAGATGTGTTTTGACAGCATGGAGACCACTCTCCCTGGATGAGTTGATGTTGGTTCGTCACTCACCTTCAACTGTTTTATTTAAAAAAAAAACAAAAAAAAAAACAACAGTAAGTTAGAAATGATCAAAATACTGTAGGAGATAATACAACTTAAAATCATGTGTGACCATATGGATGCAGTTACTGATGGTTACCTTTTGCTATACACAAATTGTCAGCATCCTCTACCACATGAGTGTACAGAGACAACCATAGGACCAATGTTGTTGCATGTTATGTAGTTGTTGAACCATTCTCAGCATCACAGTAACCCTTACATGGCACTTTTGTTTAAGTGGATGTTGCATTGCGTTTTAAAGGCAAAGAAGCAATGTTGTTTTTTTTTATTTTATTGAGTATTCTTATTGCCTACTTTGTTAGATACGTCTTATTTGTTAATCCACTTAATGGGTATACAGTTAGAGACAAATGGCTCTTTTTTACATGCTCTGTTTGTTCAACCTTTTATCAGTGAGTAGTTTGTGACCCCAGGACTGCTGATGGTTTAGCAGTTTTGTGTTCAACCTAGCAATGACATCTAGGTGTTTAAAAATCCCACTAATTAACACTGCTTCACCTGATGTGCTCACTAGCTTCTAACATGTCAGCGTTGCAGCTGTTTTGAAAGGTGTTCATACATCTAGGCTAAAGACATTAAAACTAAATTAGATAATCATCCTCCTTCATTAGGTCATCTATTTTCTGAAGTACACCAGTCCCTTTTCCAGCAAGAAAAAAAAAAAACCCACAAGACAATGTTACCATTGATGTGCTTCACAGTTGGGATAGTGTTCTTTGGATTAAATTCAAGTGCTGGTTGATTAAACAATCTTGATTTGTATTGCAATAAAGATTTTTTAGTTAATGATAAGCTTAGGGTATTCAAATTTGATCATCTTTGACATTTACCGTTAATAGCATCGAAAGTGGATAGCAAGCGTCCGTGAGCCCTTACACAACCAAAGCAACATAATTTTCTACAAAATGATCATTTTAAATAAATAAGCAGCAAAATAAACACATGAAAATTCACAATATCTGAGTATCTTCTTCTTCGTCTTCCGCTCTTGAGACTATGGAAGCCCATAGAACCGTACATAGGAAAGTTATGAAATTTGGCAAACAGATAAAGGACAGTCTCAAATGTTACCATAGAAAATTTTTAGTTTCTGTCTCAAACCCTCTAGTCCCACCAACAGGTCAAAAATTCACTCATGTTTATGCTAATAACTTTTGAAGCGTAAGGGTTAGAAACACAATTCTTTTTTTCTGATGATTCCTTTCCTCGTGCTGATTGAGTGAACCTAATTAGGGCATTCAGAACAAACTTAATATATGTCATAGCCATCATGACATGAGGGTACTTGCACAGTTTCGAGCTAGTGGTCACGAGATGTGAAAGCACATTTTTGCTTATAACTTCTGAACGGTTTGTTGTAAAATCATGAACATGATTGCGTTATATTTGATGGAACTTAACTTTTTCAATAGCCATCATGACCTGATGGTGGTTGCAACAGCTCCACCTTGTGCTCAATAATTATGATGCAGTTTTACAAATTGCTTATATTTTTTTTAATTACTTTTGTGTATTATAATGAGACTGATCTTGATGGATTCCTTGTGTCATGAGGAGGTCATTGATACCAGTCATTACATGGTCGGCCCTAATTTCTTTCTGCCATTTTGAATTATCTAAAAAAAACCTACTTTTTTTTTAAACTCCTGTCCGATTTTCACCAAAATCAAACCAAATCATCAGCAGAGCATGCCAACAAAAAGCTATGAATTTCAAGTTGATTAGTGAAACCATTCTCAAATAATTCACAAATGAATTTGATGGCAAGCACACCAAAATGGACATGAGGTTATATTTGGTGGCTGTGGCTCAGTTGATAGAGTGGGTTGTCCACTAATCGTAGGGTTGGCGGTTCGATTCCCGGCCCGCATGACTCCACATGCCGAATTGTCCTTGGGCAAGACACTGAACCGCAAGTTGCTCCCGATGGCAAGTTAGCACCTTGCATGGCAGCTCTGCTACCATTGGTGTGTGTGAATGGGTGAATGAGACACAGTGTAAAGTGCTTTGGATAAAAGCGCTATATAAGTGTGCCATTTTATCTCTGTAACGCTTTATCATATTCAGACCAAACATAGTATAAGCTATAGCCTGATGGTAGCTGCACAGATTCAGAAGTTTCATTATAATTAAAAAATTATAATGCAATTATAAAAATGCTTTTTTAAACTTTTTTAAAAATCTTTTAGAAACTTTTTTATTATAATGATACTGGTCTTGATACATTCCTTCAATCATACGAAGAACAATTATGCCATGGTCAGCCAAACTTGCTGTCCGCCATTTTGAAATGCTTTGAAAACCTACTTTTTTGATCTCCTCCTAGACCATTCCAATTTTTATGAAAATCAAATCAGATCATCATCAGTCCAAGCTGAAAAAAATGTATGGAATTCAAGTTCATTAGTCAAACTGTTCTCGAATAATATGCAAACGGATTCAACAGGCTCTATCTCCATAACTCTTTAGTATTTTCAGACCAAACTTAGTATATGTCATAGCCATCATGAATTGAGGGTACCTGCACAGTTTCGAAACAGCTCCACCTAGTGCTTTAGACATTGCCATCACCTAGCAATTGGTAAGTTCTACAAAGCGGTGCATTGAAATATTTGTTTCACGTTTTGTTTCAAATATTTGTTTCAAGCAACCATAGATGAATGTGCTTTTAAAATTTGGTCATGGTAGCTTTATGCTAAAACTGTGAAACACGTGTTGCTGTACGATTGGCTTATGCCCCCATGTTTTTGACGTAACATAGTCAATAGTAAAAATCTAAAAATCCATTCAGAGATTAGCACAACAAAGCAGTACAGCAACTTTATTGGACTTACAGCCTGAGAAACAGTGATTTGAATCTAACTTCGCCCTGTTGAAGTCAATAAGATGAACTGTGTTTTTGTATGTGACGTTGTATTGAATCAGTGCATCATGATTCAAGCATGCATGCATGTGACCTTTATATCCGAATACTTTACAATCAAAATCAGTGCCTGTGTTCTGTGGAGGAACGTTTGTGTCATGATGTGTCCCATCTGGGGCAGAAAGACTGTGCAGGAGAACAGTTGATGTTACTCATTTTAATCAATTTAAAATAACTGTTAAATTGGATTGGTGGTGTGATGAGCATCAAACTGACATTTTGAGGCAGATACAAAAGATGAATTGACATCAGTAAAGATCAGCATTTTCATCAGACATTGAGCTAGGATGTTTAAAAGAAAATGTGGAAACTATGTGAAATACTTTTTATTTTGTGTGCAGTTATTCCCAAACCATGGCCTTTCATATTAGCGTAAAGGCCTTATTTTTGTTTTACTAATGGATTCTGTATGCATTTTGTCATAGTTTCTTATGTTTTATGCTCTCATTATTTTATTCTTCTTTTGAGAACATCTTTGTCTCAATTTCAGACAAATTTGAATTAATGGACTGTCTTCTGGTCTCTATATTCTCTATAATGACTGAGCACTGCATTTCTAGTGGGTGTATACAGACTTCTCAAACATGAGGTCTTCACATGCTGACTGTCTTATTGACCCACTACGAATAACAGCGCAACTGTATATTAATTAAATATACCTGTATCTGCATGATAAGTGGATGGTTAGTGTATGTCAGCAATAGTCTTGTGGTGATTCCTACCCACTGATGAACATGGTACCGGGTGGCTGACAAATTGTACATAGCAAAAGAGTGACAACTTTATAACTTAAACATTTAAGGAATACTGTAGGTGTACATGATAACATTGATAATGAGTGTAAGGTCAATGTAACTAATAACGTGGCGAATCAGTGTATATAATGTTCAGTAACAGAAGGTGAAATCACATTTCTTTCCCTTGGATATACCCATACTTTAATAATAGTGCCAATTCTGTCAGCTAAGAATGCTTGTCAATTTCAGGCTTAGGGGTTCATTTCAGAGTTCATGGGAACTCTGAGAGTTCAGAGTTCATGGCTGTTCCAAATAATCCTACACATTTTCTATAGGATTGAAGTCCATTGATTTACAGGCCAGCAAATGCATGCCAGTGCTCTGTCATGCTCTGAAACAGGTCATACAGTTGTACAGATGTGCACTCTACAGCTGTCATCCTACACCAGGGGAGTAGACATGAAGAACAAAAGCAAATGAATACTTGCACATGCAGCGTAAAATACAACCTAAGACAAAGGTACAGTGGTGCTTGAAAGTTTGTGAATTTTCTATATATCTATATATAATTTATAAATAGAGTTTTCTATATATTTTCATAAATATGACCTAAAACATCATCAGATGTCCCAAAAGTAGACAAAGAGAACCAAATTAAACAAATGAGATGAAAAATATATTTGGTAATTTATTTATTGAAGGAAATGATCTAATATTCATATCTGTAAGTGAAAAGTATGTGAACCTCTAGGATTAGCAGTTAATTTGAAGATGATATTAGAGTCAGGTGTTTTCAATACAAGGGGATGACAGTAAGGTGCGAATGACCGCCTAGTTTTATGCCATCATTGATGGAACAACAAATTCTGAATTATACCAGTGAATTCTAAAGGAAAATGTCAAGACATCTGTCTGTGAACTGAATCTGAAGAGAAGGTGGGCCATGTAGCAACCATTCTACCAAAGAATGCTTAAAGAAGAATAAAGTTAATGTTTTTGAATGGCCAAGTCAAAGTCATGACCTTAATCCAATAGACATTATGTGGAAAGTATGTGGTTCACATACTTTTACCACTCATGGATATGTAATATGTTTGTCTCATTTGTATAATTGGGTGCTCTTTATCTGCTTTTAGGACTTCTGATGAAAATTGGATGATGATTTAGGTCGTATTTCGGAAGATATAGAGGAAATTCTAAAGGGTTCACAAACTATCAAGCACCACTGTATGTTCAGCTACAGGTCTTCAATCTTATCCTCAAAGGGCCAGTGTGGCTGTAGGCTTTCATTCCCACCAAGCAGGAGCCACACCTGATTTCACTTATCGGTTCATCTTAGTGTCCCAACAACTATTGAGTGCTATCAAAGCAACTATCAAGCCTGGGCTGTAATGAAAGCCTGCAGCCACTCCGGCCCTTTGCCCTGATCTAGGTCTTAATGGCATTGTACATTGATGTGCCGATATTTTGCTAGGGAATTTATTTTTCATGAACATTTAAGATTTGCTCATAGCAGACAGTAGTATTTTTGTGATTTGTTAGTGTTATTTTGCATATTGAAGCCATCTCCAAAATGAATAGCATAGAGACCAATATTGAATGCCCATTAACAAATGACAAATTGTTTTGTAAGTTTTGCATTCATTCACTCTGGTTCTTTTTTGGCTTTGGGAAGACTTAAAATTCTGACTTAAAATTGTTTTGTTTTCAGTTCCATCACTACCTCAATCCAGGCCACAGTCCAACAGTCTTCCTGTTACAGTCACCCAAGTAGTGTCAGGTCCTCCAGCCAGACAGCAGTACACAATGCAGCCAGCTCATGAAAACAACACTGCCAATCATCCCACACAAATGGCACCTCACAAGTAAGCAGATTCGGCATCAGCACATGTACAGTATGCATGATTTTCTTTTGAGGTAGTTGTCAGAAAGGTCATTATTTATATATATATATATATATATATATATATATATATATATATATATATATATATATATATATATATATATATATAAATAATGACCTTTCTGACAACTACCTCAAAAGAAAATCATATAATATATATATATATATATAAAATATATAATATATATAAATATATATATATATATATATATATAATATATATATATATATATATATATATATATATTATATATATATATATATATATATATATATATATATATATATACACACACACACACACACAGTATCTCACAAAAGTGAGTACACCCCTCACATTTTTGAAAATATTTGATTACATCTTTACAACACTGAAGAAATGACACTTTGCTACAATGTAAAGTAGTGAATGTACAGCTTGTATAATAGTGTAAATTTGCTGTCCCCTCAAAATAACTCAACACACAGCCATTAATGTCTAAACCGCTGGCCACAAAAGTGAGTACACCCCTAAGTGAAAATGTCAAAATTGGGCCCAAAGTGTCAATATTTTGTGTGGCCACCATTATTTTCCAGCACTGCCTTAACCCTCTTAGGCATGGAGTTCACCAGAGCTTCACAGGTTGCCACTAGAGTCTTCTTCCACTCCTCCATGACGACATCACGGAGCTGGTGGATGTTAGAGACCTTGTGCTCCTCCACCTTCCGTTTGAGGATGCCCCACAGATGCTCAATAGGGTTTAGGTCTGGAGACATGCTTGGCCAGGCCATCACCTTCACCCTCTGCTTCTTTAGTAGGGCAGTGATCGTCTTGGAGGTGTGTTTGGGGTCGTTATCATGCTGGAATACTGCCCTGCAGCCCAGTCTCCGAAGGGAGGGGGTCATGCTCTGCTTCAGTATGTCACAGTACATGCTGGCATTCATGGTTCCCTCAATTAACTGTAGCTCCCCAGTGCCAGCAGCACTCATGCAGCCCCAGACCATGACACTCCCACCACCATGCTTGACTGTAGGCAAGACACACTTATCTTTGTACTCCTCACCTGGTTGCCGCCAAACATGCTTGACACCATCTGAACCAAATAAGTTTATCTTGGTCTCCTCAGACCACAGGACATGGTTCCAGTAATCCATGTCCTTAGTCTGCGTGTCTTCAGCAAACTGTTTGCAGGCTTTCTTGTGCATCATCTTTAGAAGAGGCTTCCTTCTGGGACGACAGCCATGCAGACCAACTTGATGCAGTGTGCGGCTTATGGTCTGAGCACTGACAGGCCGACCCCCCACCCCTTCAACCTCTGCAGCAATGCTGGCAGCACTCGTACGTCTATTTCCCAAACACAACCTCTGGATATGACTCTGAGCACGTGCACTCAACTTCTTTGGTCGACCATGGCGAGGCCTGTCCTGTGGAACCTGTCCTGTTAAACCGCTGTATGGTCTTGGCCACCATGCTGCAGCTCAGTGTCAGGGTCTTGGCAATCTTCTTATAGCCTAGGCCATCTTTATGTAGAGCAACAGTTCTTTTTTCAGGTCCTCAGAGAATTCTTTGCCATGAGGTGCCATGTTGAACTTCCAGTGACCAGAATGAGTGAGTGTGAGAGCGACGACACCAAATTTAACACACCTGCTTCCCATTCACACCTGAGACCTTGTAACACTAACAAGTCACATGACACCGGGGAGTGAAAATGGCTAATTGGGCCCAATTTGGACATTTTCACTTAGCGGTGTACTTACTTATGTTGCCAGTGGTTTAGACATTAATGGCTGTGTGTTGAGTTATTTTGAGGGGACAGCAAATTTGCACTGTTACACAAGCTGTACACTCACTACTTTACATTGTAGCAAAGTGTCATTTCTTCAGTGTTGTCACATGAAAAGATATAATCAAATATTTACAAAAATGTGAGGGGTGTACTCACTTTTGTGAGATACTGTGTGTGTGTGTGTGTGTGTGTGTGTGTATATGTATGTATGTGTATGTATATATATATATATATATATATATATATATATATATATATATATATATATATAAATATACACACACACACACACACACACACACACATATATATGTATATATAAGACTATAAAGGATTTATTATCCACTGTCTCCCTTGCTTCAACAGAATCTCTCAATTCAGTCTTGATGAAGACTCTTCAGAAGAAGAGGAGTCTACCAAAGACTCTCCTCAGGCACAGAAAGCCACAGTGAAAAGCCACTCCCCAGGAGTTCAGAAGTGCACTGCTTGCCCAGCTCCAGCCTCAATTCAGAAAGCAGCACAGATCTCTGGTTCTCAGCAGACCCCAGTGTTTAGCATTAGCAAGATAAAAGGGACTGTGCTGGAAAGCGAGAAGGAGTGGACGGAAGGCAGCGAGATGGAGGAGATTTCCCTAGATCAACTGCAGAAGCACACAAACCAGAATGGTATTATGCCATTGACTTAGTGCAGTAAGAAACTTGTTTCAGTGGCTTGGGTTCTGAAGGATTAAAGCTCTAAAATAATTAGGCTTTTTGTAGTATCAAAGTAATAAACCACAACAAGGTGGAATGTTCATTTATTGAAACAGGAAAATAGAAGAAAACAACCAAGTACTTAAATAACTTTGCCAAGTTTGTGTTATTCGCTCAATATTTTGTAAAATAGGAAGCAGAAAAAAAGGTCTATGGTTGATTTCGAGTGTGGTATTTGGACTCTATTGCTGTTAACTCTTACTATGAAGTCCATAGCGTGGCCACTGCCAGTGAAGCAAGCCTTTGTTAGGCTGGCAAATCCATCAGCAAGATAGCAAAAACATTAGGTGTGGTCAGATCAGCCATTTGGTACATTTTGAACAACACACTGGTGAGCTCATGAAGACGACAGAAACAACTGTTGTGCATGACAAAATAATTCTTTCCTAGGTGAAGAAAAACCCCTTCACAATAGTTGGCCAAGAACACCCTCCAGGATGTAGGCGTACCTGTGTCAAAGTTAACAATGTCCTATAGATATCATTCCCCTTTAGATTACAACCCTCTTTTTTCACCATGGCTATTAACAGATATGATAGAAGCACTCTTATTTCCTTTGGTCTACAATCCACTCACCTATTAGTGTTTTTAATACCAGATCCATGCTGTCCAAGTGGGATCCTTAGGAAAAACAAAGGACACGACCAAAGTGGCGGCCCCAAGGAAAATGAGCTGGCGTCAAGTCTAAGGGCTCAGGCACATTGTGCTCCCCTGCCTAGATACAAAAAAAAAAGAAACAGGCAGGTTCAGTTCAGAGGGAGGTCGTGCTCTGGATGGGCCAATCGGTGGCAGCTTTGCAGGATGCTGTAGATGACTGTAGATTGTGGGCAACTGTGGCTCAGGTGGTAGAGCGGGTTGTCCACTAATCGTAGGGTTGGAGGTTCGATTCCCGGCCCACGTGACTCCACCGAAGTGTCATTGGGACTCTTAGGGGGCAAGACACTGAACCCCAAGTTGCTCCCAAAGGCAAGCTAGCACCAATGGGTGAAACTTTGGAACCGCTAAGGTCAAAAAAGTGCTATATAAGTGCAGACCATAGACCATTTACCATGATGCAGACTGAGTCATGACATCATGTATACGGAAGCGGTTGTGTGACTTATCGGGAAGCTAGCAGATGATACAGTCTCAAAAACCATTTGCATTTATGGTATTTGGCAGATGTCCTTATCCAGAGCAACTTATATTTACAACCCTCCCCCAAGCCAATGGGGAGGATTACATCAGGAAATGCATCCAGTGTAAATCTTGTGCCAGAATCAAAATATGTGGACAGGTGATCAGCTGGTCTGGTGTACACAGACCAGCAGAGTGATACACAAGGTAAAATATCCCTGTGCAGTTATAGGAAATATAGGCACGCTTGGAAACAAATCAAATTAGTGGAGCGGAACTAACTGTTCTATAAAAACTCACTATTTCAGTTCAGTTTCACATAAGATGTATCAGCTCTGAGAGTGTATACAATTTTCACTAAGGGTACCTGTGCATCTCTGTTCAGTTTGACTTGAGAGTTGCTTGAAAGTGACATTTTTATTATTTTTTAAATAGTTTTTATTATTATAGTCAATCCGTGAAATAGAAGCAGTATTTTGAAATCAAAGTGTTTTTATTCACACTGTAGGAAATTTAGCCCGCGGTGGGATGAGCAGAGACACACAGGAGGCCGTTTTAGGGTTATTCGTGGAGGGATCTTTATTTGAGACAGACGGTGAGGGCCGGGATGGGCATAGGCTGCCCAGAAGGGGGCCGCCACATCGGCCCGACCGCCAGCATGCTGCCGAAGGAAAAGAGGTCACACGGAACCACCCCGCCTACGGGACACCCCAGGTGGAGTCCAGGCCGCTGAAACAGTATCGGGGGACACCAAAGGAGGGTCAAGTGCGCATGCGCGCGCGTGTGTGTGTGTTGAAGTGCGATCGGATGGCGAGGGTCTTAGCCGTCATTGGTTACAACCAGGGGGCGGAGCCTTCACTCGCGTCGACTTCGTCTGAAAAACCTGAAAAACACACAGCAACGGTTAGCGGACATGCACGTGCCGCAATATAACGCCTAACACACGCCGGCTACTTGCGCACATGCTCGGAGATCCTCTTCTCCCCTTGTGAGTGGAATATCGCCTTTTTATATCCTTCCCTCGCCCGCTGGATGGTGGAATTCTTCTTGCGTGGTGCACCATTCACGAGCCGTGGGTGTGTCGGCGGCCCCGCCCCGCCGCACGTGCTCTCTGGCCGTCCAAAACATTGGTGGCGTTGGAACGGCGCTGTCTCTTCAGCGCCACCGCGGCAGTCGTGGGAGAAGCGATCTTTGTTTCCTGTGCGCCGGCCATCGGCCTGTTGCCACCACATCTATATGTATATATATATGTGTATATATATATATATATGTGTGTGTGTGTGTGTGTGTGTGTATATATGTGTATATATATATATACATATACATATATATATATATATATATATATATATATATATATATATATATATATATATATATATACACACACACACACACACACAGTATATACACAGTATATATACTATGTGTATATATATATATATATATATATATATATATATATATATATATATATATATATATATATAATGTATGTATGTGTATATATACACAGTATATATACACAGTACATACGGAAAGTATTCACAGCGCTTCACTTTTTCCACATTTTGTTATGTTACAGCCTTATTCCACAATGGATTAAATTCTTTATTTTCCTCAAAATTCTACAAACAATACCCCATTATGACAACGTGAAAGAAGTTTGTTTGAAATCTTTGCAAATTTATTAAAATTAAAAAACAAAAAAAGCACATGTACATAAGTACTCACAGCCTTTGCTCAATACTTTGTTGAAGCACCTTTGGCACCAATTACAGCCTCAAGTCTTTTTGAGTATGATGCTACAAGCTTGTCACACCTATTTTTGGGAAGTTTCTCCCATTCTTCTTTGCAGGACCTCTCAAGCTCCATCAGGTTGGATGGGGAGCGTCGGTGCACAGCCATTTTCAGATCTCTCCAGAGATGTTCAATCGGGTTCAAGTCTGGGCTCTGGCTGGGCCACTCAAGGACATTCACAGAGTTGTTCTGTAGCCACTCCTTTGTTATCTTGGCTGTGTGCTTAGGGTCGTTGTCCTGTTGGAAGATGAACCTTCACCCCAGTCTGAGGTCCAGAGTGCTCTGGAGCAGGTTTTCATCAAGGATGTCTGTACATTGCTGCATTCATCTGTCTCTCGATGCTGACTAGTCTCCCAGTTCCTGCCGCTGAAAAACATCCCCACAGCATGATGCTTCCACCACCATGCTTCACTGTAGGGATGGTATTGGCCAGGTGATGACTGGTGCCTGGTTTCCTCCAGATATGATGCTTGCCCTTCAGGCCAAAGAGTTCAATCTTTGTTCCATCTTTTGTCTGAGAGTCCTTCAGGTGCCTTTTGGCAAACTCCAGGCGGGCTGTCACGTGCCTTTTACTGAGGAGTGGCTTCCGTCTGGCCACTCTACCATTCAGGCCTGATTGGTGGAGTGCTGCAGAGATGGTTGTTCTTCTGGAAGGTTCTCCTCTCTCCACAGAGACACGCTGGAGCTCTGTCAGAGTGACCATCGGGTTTTGGGTCATCTCCCCGTCTAATGCCATTCTCCCCCGATCACTCAGTTTGGCCGGGCGGCCAGCTCTAGGAAGAGTCCTGGTGGTTCCAGACTTCTTCCATTTACGGGTGATGGAGGCCACTGTGCTCGCTGGGACCTTCAATGCTGCAGAAATGTTTCTGTACCCTTCCCCAGATCTGTGCCTCGATACAATCTCGGCGGTCTCCAGACAATTCCTTGGACTTCATGGCTTGGTTTGTGCTCTGACATTAACTGTGGGACCTTATATAGTCAGGTGTGTGCCTTTCCAAATCATGTCCAATCAACTGAATTTACCACAGGTGGACTCCAGTCAAGTTGTAGAAACATCTCAAGGATGATCAGTGGAAACAGGATGCACCTGAGCTCAATTTTGAGTGTCATGGCAAAGGCTGTGAATACTTATGTACATGTGTTTTTTTTGTTTTTTACTTTTAATAAATTTGCAAAGATTTCAAACAAACTTCTTTCATGTTGTCATTATGGGGTAGAATTTTGAGGAAAATAATGAATTTCATCCATTTTGTAATAAGGCTGTAACATAACAAAATGTGGGAAAAGTGAAGTGATGCGAATACTTTCCGGATGCACTGTACAGTATCTCACAAAAGTGAGTACACCCCTCACATTTTTGTAAATATTTGATAATATCTTTTCATGTGACAACACTGAAGAAATGACACTTTGCTACAATGTAAAGTAGTGAGTGTACAGCTTGTGTAACAGTGCAAATTTGCTGTTCCCTCAAAATAACTCAACACACAGCCATTAATGTCTAAACCGCTGGCAACAAAAGTGAGTACACCGCTAAGTGAAAATGTCCAAATTGGGCCCAATTAGCCATTTTCCCTCCCCGGTGTCATGTGACTTGTTAGTGTTACAAGGTCTTGGGTATGAATGGGGAGCAGGTGTGTTAAATTTGGTGTCATCGCTCTCACACTCCCTCATACTGGTCACTGGAAGTTCAACATGGCACCTCATGGCAAAGAACTCTCTGAGGATCTGAAAAAAAGAATTGTTGCTCTTCATAAAGATGGCCTAGGCTATAAGAAGATTGCCAAGACCCTGACACTGAGCTGCAGCACGGTGGCCAAGACCATACAGCGGTTTAACAGGACAGGTTCCACTCAGGACAGGCCTCGCCATGGTCGACCAAAGAAGTTTAATGCACGAGCTCAGCGTCATATCCAGAGGTTGTGTGTGGGAAATAGACGTACGAGTGCTGCCAGCATTGCTGCAGAGGTTGAAGGGGTTGGGGGGTCAGCCTGACAGTGCTCAGACCATATGTCGCACACTGCATCAAATTGGTCTGCATGGCTGTCGTCCCAGAAGGAAGCCTCGTCTAAAGATGATGCACAAGAAAGCCCACAAACAGTTTGCTGAAGACAAGCAGACTAAGGACATGGATTACTGGAACCATGTCCTGTGGTCTGATGAGACCAAGATAAACTTATTTGGTTCAGATGGTGTGAAGCGTGTGTGGCGGCAACCAGGTGAGGAGTACAAAGACAAGTGTGTCTTGCCTACAGTCAAGCATGGTGGTGGGAGTGTCATGGTCTGGGGCTGCATGAGTGCTGCTGGCACTGGGGAGCTACAGTTCATTGAGGGATTGAATGCCGACATGTACTTCGGAATGCCTTCAGAGACTGGGCTGCAGGGCAGTATTCCAGCATGATTACGACCCCAAACACACCTCCAAGATGACCATTGCCTTGCTAAAGAAGTTGAGGGTGAAGGTGATGGACTGGCCAAGCATGTCTCCAGACCTAAACCCTATTGAGCATCTGTGGGGCATCCTCAAACAGAAGGTGGAGGAGCATAAGTTCTCTAACATCCACCAGCTCCGTGATGTCATCATGGAGGAGTGGAAGAGGACTCCACTGGCAACCTGTGAAGCTCTGGTGAACTCCATGCCCAAGAGGGTTAAAGCAGTGCTGGCAGACACTTTGGGCCCAATTTGGACAGTTTCACTTAGGGGTGTACTCACTTTTGTTGGCAGCAGTTTAGACATTAATGGCTGTGTGTTGAGTTATTTTGAAGGGACAGCAAATTTACACTGTTACACAAGCTGTACACTCACTACTTTACATTGTAGCAAAGTGTCATTTCTTCAGTGTTGTCACATGAAAAGATATAATCAAATATTTACAAAAATGTGAGGGGTGTACTCACTTTTGTGAGATACTGTGTGTGTGTGTGTGTGTGTGTGTGTGTATATATATATATATATATATATATATATATATATATATATATATATATATATATATATATATATATATATATATATATATATATATATATAACACTTTGATTTCAAAATACTGCTTCAACACAACAAATGCTTCAAGTGGTTTCCCCAAATTCAACTGAAAATGCAACTTATAATGACTTCTCTAGTCTCAAAATTATTCAACCCCTTCATGGCAAGCATCTTTAGTACTTAGTAGAGCACCCTTTTTCTGTTATGACCTGCTGCAAACGAGATGCATAGCCAGACACCAGCTTCTGGCAGCGTTCCTGAGGAATCTTAACCCATTCCTCATGAGCAATGGCCTCCAGTTCAGTAATATTCTTGGGTTTGCGTGCTGCAACCGCCTTCTTCAAATCCCACCAGAGATTTTCTACGGGGTTCAAGTCAGGTGACTGTGATGGCCCTGTAGAATCTTGCAGGTAACCTTGCAGGTTTCTGTAACCAAGCCTTGGTGTAATTTGAGGTATGCTGGGATCATTGTCCTGTCGGAAGATCCAATGACGCCCAAGATTCAGCTTCCTCACAGACAGCCGTTTTCTCCTAGGATTTCCTGATACTTCAATGAATCCATCTTGCCTTCTACATGATGCAAGTTTCCAGTGCCAGAGGATGCAAAGCCACCCCAGAGCATCACCAAGCCACTGTCATGCTTGACTGTGGACAGTGTACTTTCTTCAGTCTTCTTCCTCCAGACATACTGCTGATCCATCGTGCCGAAAAGTTCCAGTTTTATTTCATTGCTCCACAGAACAGAATCCCAAAACTTCTGTGGCTTATTTATATGATTTTGAGCCGAGTTTTCTTGTGCTTTTGGATCAGTAGTGGTGTTCGTCTTGGAGTTCTGGCATGGAAACCTTCCGCGTTTAGTTACGCACCTTACTGTGCTCACTGAAACCTCAGTGTCTGTTGCCACAAAATCTTGCTGCAGGTCTTTTACAGTTTTTTGAGGGTTTTTCACAACCTGCCTTCTCAGAAATCTGGTTGCAGCCATTGATAGCTTCCTTTTTCTGCCACGTCCAGGTAGTGTGCTCTGAACAAACTCCTAGCCAATTCAGGTATTTCATGTCTTCCAGCTCAAGCACACCTGGTGCAACTAATGAAGTCATTGATTAGTTGCATCAGGTGTGCTTGAGACAACACCTGTTTTACATATTTGTGCTGCTGTGAGGGATTCTACTCAGGGGGTTGAATAATTTTGAGACTGGAGAAGTCATAAGTTGCATTTTTAGTTGAATTTGTGGAAACCACTTGAAGCATTCATTGTGTTGAACTATTTCAATCGCTTTTGTTTGATTTGTTCATTGCAAACAGCTGAACGTCTGTAAATTTTTTAAATAAACCTGATTTGCAATTGGGGTTGAATAATTTTGATTGCAACTGTAAGTGTGTCAAAAGGATCTAATTTAATTCTAAATCAGTCAGTTTTAAACAATGCAGAATTCTAAATCATTATGCTGTAACTGTGCAACTTTCTTAATCATTACCTTCTAAGAGTGTGGAGTTGTAGTTCGTGCCGTAACAGTGCAGAGTATTAAATTATTATCTTGTAACAGTGCAGAGTTCTATATAATTACACTGAAACAGTGTTGAGTTCTAAATCATTACATTGCAGATACCTTATTCCATTTATAATCATATCTGGAAGTGGCTTCAGCATTGTATAGTATTCTCATCTGTGTTAAAGCGAATGTGAAACAATTAATTTCTGGAACTTTGTAATACAAAATTCAACACATTCCTCATTAAGACAGAGTTGAGGGACACAGATGCTGAAATGTATGTGTGTCTAATCCAGTGTTTTTCTCCATAGGTTATATGAAGGCACTAAGCAATAATCTCAAGCAGCAGCCTGCAGACCAAGGCCATAAAAAGACAGCCGGGGTTGCCATCCCAGATATACCTACTGGACTCACTAAAACAAATGATGCAGTGTGGGAGATTAAAGTAAGACCTGTTAGTTTATTTTAAGTGGTATATCATCAGCACCAAACTCTATAATTAGATCTACAAAAAATATTGATTATTTTGATGTACTTTAATGCAAAGGTATATCAATAAATTCCAGTATGTTTGTCAAAATAGGTTTCGGCTGGAACTGCAAAAATGGCAAAATCAGAGTTAGTCTGTTCAAGAAAATTACCATCATTTTAGTCTGGAGTTCTAGTTACTGAGGCTTATTTGGGTTTTTTTTTTGTTTTTTTTTTAAGAGTGAAATACCCCAACCCACTTAGACAATATCAGTTCGTTCTTCTTTAATCACTGATATTATTCATTCTTCAATAATCAATGCTACAGTTCCACATACACTTAAAACTGCTACAGTAACTCCTGTACTCAAGAAGCCGGGTGCTGACCCAAATAACTTTGATAATTTCTGCCCAATTTAAAATTTTTGTTTCTATCTAAAATTCTGGACAAAGTTTTTGCTACTCAGGTTCATATGAACCTATACGAACAATTTCAATTTGGTTTTCATTTATATAATAGTACTGAGACTGCCCTTGTTAAAATCTCTAATGACTTACTGGTAACAGCTGATTCAGGGCTTCTATCTACTGTATATTAATTCTTCTGGATTTAACTGTGGCATTCTACACTATTTCTCACAATATCCTATTAGATAAATTACAATCTATAGGAATTATTGGTACTGCCTTGGCTTGGTTTAAATCCTATCTCTCGGGTTGCACTCAATCTGTACAATTAAGGCAGTTCCGATGAAAACCATCCCAAGTCACTACTGGTGTCCCGCAGAGATCAGTCTTGAGCCCCCTGCTATTTATTATTTATCTCCTTCCGCTTTATAGTATTTTCAGAAAATTTGGCATCCATTTCCAGAGTTACGCTGATGACCCCCAGCTCTGCCTGTCTTCTAAGCCCACTTGTGTAACACAAGTGGGCTTAGAAGACAGGCAGAGCTGGGGGTCATCAGCATAACTCTGGAAATGTCCTCTGCCCTCTCTTTCTAATTGTATGTCTGAAATTAAAACTTGGTTTTCAGACAACTTCCTTAAACTTCCTTAAACAACAAAACTGTAATTCTACTTGTTGGTTCAAAAAAATAATCTTGCAAAGTCAAATGGTTTCTCTATATCTATTGACAATTCTCCAGTCTCCCTCTCTACACAGGTTAAGAGCTTGGGTGTTATCTTTGACAATACTTTGTCATCTGAAGCTCACATTAATAATATCACTCGAACCGCATACTGCCATATACATAACATTAACCATTTTCGTCCAGCTCTCAACAAGGTGCACTACCATAATGGTCCATGCCCTAGTCACATCAGGCATTGATTACAGTAATTCTCTACTCTATGGTCTTCCTCTCAAACTTTTACATAAACTTCAGTTAGTTCAGAACTTGGCTGCACGACTCATGTATAGAACTCTGTCAGTTGAGCACATTTCCCCTGTCCTTCAACATTTGCACTGGCTTCCTGTTAAACACCACATTAATTTAAGATTTTACTTCTTGTCTATAAGGCACAACCTGGCTCCTTCCTATTTGTCTGATCTTTGTTCCATATATATTCCCAGCCGTACTCTTAGATCATCATCTTCACTTAATTTACTTCTCCCTCGCATGCGTTTGCCCTCTATGGCTTCTCGAGCTTTTAGCTACACAGCCCCTCAATTATGGAGCCTGCTTCCGCAGGATATCCGAAACTGTGAAACTCTTTTTTTAAATCTGGCCTCAAAACACACCTTTTCAGACAGGCTTTCCAGTGACCGTGTCTATGTATTTTTTTTTTTTATTGTTGTGGTGTTTTTAAGCCTGCTTTGAGGGCCTCTGTGTTTTTAGGCCAAACTGATGGCCTCCTGTCATTTTATGTTTTATTGCTATTAATGTGTCCTTGAGTCCCATGAAAGGCACCTATAATAAAATATTATTATTATTATTATTATTATTATTATTATTATTATTATTATTATGCAGGATGTTTTAATGTGATTCTATGGGACAAAACTTTGTTACTTCATGTGTTACAGCGCACTGATTTCGAGGATGATAACAATGATGACTGGGAAATTTCTTCTCTAGAGGATGTTTCTGCTGCACACACATCCAGTCCTGCCCCTGTGAGAAAGAGCATAGACAAGAGTCTTGACACCAGCACTAGTGTGTGGGGAACTTTTACTGGCAAAGGACAAGAGTCAGGTATGTACAGCTTATAACTTATTAAATAATTGCAAAAACAAAAAATGACTACGTCGATACGTTTTTAAGAAAAAATGATAAATCATTGCACTCTCACAGAGTGGAATTGTAAATAATTACGCTATAACGGTGAGGAATTGTAAATCACTGTAGAGCCTCCCTGTGCTCTTAAAACAGCCTCAGTTCTTCATGGCGTGGATTCCAGATGTTGGAAACATTGGTTTGAGATTCTGGTCCATGCTGACATGATTACACCACCCAATTCCTGTAGATTTTTCAGGTGCACTTTTATGCTGTGAATCTCCCATTCTACTACATCCAAGAGGTGTTCGATTGGGTTCTGATCCGGTGATTGGGAAAGACACAGCATGTTTGAGATGCCTTTTGCTTTGTGACATGGTGCGTGGTCATGCTAGAAGTAGCCATTAGAAGATAGGTAGATTGTGGCCATGAAGGGATGCACATGGTCAGCAGGATACTCAAATAGACTGTGGCATTCAGTCGATAATTGATTGATAATAACGGTCCCAAAGTGAACATTCAAGAAAACATTCCCCACACCATTACACCACCTTCACCAGCCTGGACTGTTGACACAAGGAAGGTGTGATGAAGTTAGCAGCACTGGCAACACACATACACTTCTCAATCATGCTCCATGTCATCCTCCGAAATGGGTGCACACATGTCCCCAGTAGCACATGGACATAATTTTCACTAAATTCTAATTTCTCTAAACTCTAGAGACTGTTGTGCATGAAAATATCAGGAGATCAGCAGTTCTAGAAATACTCAAACCAGCTCGTCTGTGCTCACAGAGAGCACATTTTTAACGTTACTGGAAGCTGCTGGCCCATATCTAGCTAATTTTATGCATTGCACTGCTGCCACATGATTGGCTGATTAGATAATTGCATGAATGTATAGGTGTACCGGTGTGCCATTGATCAAACCATTGATCAAGTATTATTCACTGTGTTAGGCATGAACTAATTACCCTACCCCACTAGTAAACCTGAGTGAGAGGAAGCCGATAAACAACAGGACTTAGCAACACAACAGCTCATTCAGTGCAAATGAGAAAATGCGGTGTCTTTGTTCTTACAAAGACATGACACAACACTAGAGTTAGTTACAAAAGGTTGAGAACCTCTGCTCTTGATATCATTGAGCATCATGATAGCTAGTCTAAATACGGTCATTTCCTTTTTAGAGCTCACCAAAAGTGAGAAACTACAGGACGACCTAAACAAGGAGACAGAATTTCATTGACTGAAGAAGTTAAAAGTTAATTTCTGGCAATGTGATTCGTCAGAATGTGTCACATGATGTGTTACGCTAGCTTACAACAGAGACATTAATACAGTAAAAAGACATGGAGGGAAAATTCCGTGCAAAAGCATTGTTGGAAAGTCTTTTGAGGTTGTAGAAAATATCAAATATGAAATTGATGAGGATGAGAATAAAAAGCGTTATTTTGAGCGCTCGGGAGAGTTGACATAAGACACATGCACAATGGCAGATAGCAAAGTCTCAGTTTATTAAAAAAGACGAGTTTATTTATCAGACAATCAGGTGCCTCAGCAACAATGTGATCATCGTACAAGGTAAAAACGGTGGGGCTCTGGGTACATCGGTAGCATGTTTTTGCAAGATAAGAGAAACTAGGAGAGAACGACACATTCCTGTGATCCAAATTGTCAGAGACGAGAAAAAGTTCAGTGTCAGAGAGGGAGAACTCAGATAAACTCATTAGCTAAGGTAAAGGAGAGCGTGCCATATTATTATTTACCAACCATATAAAACAGACGTAACCAGCTACCCATAGCTCGAATAAATAAGGAAAGTACATGAAAAAAGATAAAAGAAGCGTTAATGCATTGAGGTGTAAAATACGTGCGATGAAGAACAATAGGAATATCTCCTCTATCTGCCCTCCTCTCATCACATCTCTGTCTATAATATAATTCACACAAAGAAGTCACATCCAGTTTATATGTAGTCAATTGTGTAGTAGAGTTTTCGGGTAAATGCTGATAAATTAGTTACTGTTACAAAAAAGTGTTATTTCTAATCAGCAAAGGTGAAATTCTACAATCAGTATCTTTAACAGCCGTTTTCTCAACACTGAACCAAAAAAGTCAACTTGTGTAACACTTATATAAGCCATACTTTCCTTCTGAGTCCACTGTGTTGTTCTAATAAGCATTGAAAATAACAATAACATGAAACCAGTCACTGCTGATTTTTTTATTTGGCAAAATAAGTCATTTTATTACTATTAATTTATTCTGTTATATTTTACCTCCATTTACAGTCATCATAACGTGAAAGCGTCACAATTCCAAGGTGCGTCCCAATTTGCGTCCCGATTCACTATTCTTTGCCGTTTTGTAGTATAAATAGTACGAATAGTGTGTTCACACTGAAAATTCAAAATAGAAAAAGTACACTTCAAATACCTAGATGATGCACTTAATAGACCGAAAAAAACAAAATGTGGAATGTTGAACACTTCATGCACTCGGCTGTAACAGCTTTAATTACATAGCGGGAGGGGGAGGGGCTATCCGACTTCAATGTTGAATGAAAAAATAACCTTATAAAATTCATACACTACACCGTTGAGTACATAGTGCATAGTGTATTAGTGCGTAGTGTATTAGTGCATAGTGCATCATTTGGGACACAACTACAGTCTTTTGCAAACTATCTCTTTTCGCCACCTGGTGGTAATTTTGTGAATGACTTAAACATGTGACTGGTTTGTTAATAGGTATTCTGTTTGACTACCTACTGTACGTACAGGATCATTAATGTAGACCCCTGTATACCTGTACCCCAAATGTAAATTTTTGTTGTTGTGTTTGAGACTTTTTTTTTGTCTCTACTTCTGCCAGTACACAATCAACTATACTCCCTCACATGAGACTATTTTGATTGTATTTATATGCATTTGAGTTTTTGTGTGCTTTTGTATGTTTTTCAGGTCTTAAATCTACTGGCACTGGCAGCACTCTGAAGACAATTAGTGACTGGGACGATTTAGATGGCACATAAATACCATTTAGTAAAAAACAATGATAATTCCAAAAGTTAACACATGGAATAAAATGGACTAAACAGATTTCTTTATTATGAATGCTGCTGATTGAGCATGTTTGGAGATGTCGTGCTAATATGCTGCAAGTCGTACACATAAATATTCAAGTAACTGTAATAATACTCAAGATGCTTAATATGCGTGGTGAAGTTCAAAACAATTCAGGGACCACAAAAGCAATATCTTTTTTCTTTGTACTCAACAATGTCCTTGATATATATACTGTTAAACTTTTCTTTTTCTTTTTTTTTTAAACATGAAATTGAAACCTTATGTGAATTTGCAGTGTATATTAAGGGATTTTTTTTCCATAGAAAAAGTGTGTAAACAGTTAAATTGTGCTTTACTTTCTATTTCTAAGACCATGCATGTATAATATTATGTATCTGTTGATGTGTACATGGAACTGTTTACCCCATTGACTCCCAAAATGAATTCTGACTTATCGCCCACTGCTCTTGCAAAAATTTGACCCACAGTTATATTTTTTGGTCGCACCTGTAAACAAACAAGTAATTCAGACCACAGTGACCCTGAGCAGGATGAAGCAGTTACTAAAGATGAATGAGTAAACATGTAAGCACATTGTGCAGCACTGTGTGAACATGCCTCTGTGTCTAATATGCTTTCTTGTTAATGTGCCCTCCCTTTCTCCCGCAAGCTTCATATCTGCCTGGCCACGTGAGAAGAAAAAACATACGATTGTGCAAATCTTTTGCTGGGTCCCATGGAATCCCAGTCCACTGGCCACAGAACATGCTCATGTACATCTTTTTTAAGAAAAGATCCTGCTATTAGCATTATTATCAACATCACATGAACAATTATATTTTAAAAAATCAAAAAAAAAATTCTGTGAATGGATTATGTGAACTTTTTATTGTACCTTGTTGCCCTTTGACATACATGTACTATAAAAAAAAACACATAACACTTCTTTAATTACAAGAGCTGTAGTTATTAGTTTTCACCTGCAGCAAGAAGTGATTAACAGAAATTTGTAAAGTCTTGTAAGGGCAACTAAAAATGAGGTTAGGCCTGGGAAAAAGAGAGGGTTCTCCCTTTAAGGAGAGCGGTTTAAACATCTTGCATCTTACATATGCTGTATGTGGTGCAATTAAAGTACACTTACTCTTTTTGTAAATGTTAAAAAGTCTATCTGTCTGTCTATCGAATGGCATGCACTACATGGAGGGTTTTGTTTTTTTGTTTGTACTGAATGGGCTTATTACATTTTCAGAGAATGATGCATGCTTTTATACAATTTTTTGGAGTTTACTATAAAAACACATCATTAAATTTCATCCCAAGTTATGATAATGAGTCTTTATTGGTCACATATACAATACAGCACAGTGAAATTATTTTCTTCACATACCCCAGCATGTTAGGAAGCTGGGGTCAGACTGCAGGGTCAACTATGATACAGCGACCCTGGAGCAGAAAGGGTTAAGGGCCTTGCTCAAAGGCCCAACAGTGGCAGTTTGGCAGTACTGGGGCTTGAACCCCCAACCTTCCAATCAGTAATCCAGAGCCTGAACCGCCAAGCCACCACTGCCCCTTTATCTTTTCCTGGATATCTGTTCTTGATGAGTTGTCTATGACTGCATCACACCTTTAAGCACCTAAATCAGAGACACTCAATATATTGTTTCTGAAACATGGGCTTCACACATATGAATCCATGTTGAACTGCATGGAGGCTGTTGTCTTGCGGGTTCTGTATGTCTTTTGTGTCCTCCTGGTTCCCTTGCTCTCTCTGCCTGAATGGAATAAGGGGGGCATGATTGCTGTAGTGGGCTTGGAGTAAGCGGACAACATATAGGTCCCTCTGGTTCGAGCTGTCACATATGTCCCTCTTGATCGAGCTCTTGTGTAATCATCTGCCTGAAGCAGTGTGTCATTTGATCTGAGGAGAGTATTGAAAAGTGCCATTAGGGATCCTTTTTGTCATGAAGGAATTGTCATGGTAAATTGTCAGATGCACCAAGAATATCTGTTTTGTTAATGTTATATTATTTCTGTGTAATACTGTTCTTTAGTTTACTGTCTATTAACCTTACCCTGAGCTGAACCCCTCTCTCCCAGAGAAATAACACAAAACTGCACCTCCACATATAACCAAACTGGAGCCTCCCCATCCTATATATAATGCTGCACCAAGTTCAAATCTGAAAAAAAAAAGAAAAATATTAAGTCTCAGAAGAGTTCATATGAAGAGCATGCACAGGTTGTGCAAAACCAGTGACACTTATTAATTTCAATTTCAGTTTAATTGAGCTTTCACGTGGATTAGATATTTTATTTTCATGGCACCTGCTATCACTCAGCCCTAATCTACAATGAGCATGCCTGTGCTATGCAAGTATGTGGTCTGCCGTCTGCAAAGCTTTATGCTTTTGTTGCTTTGGATGTTGTAAGCTATCTTAGATTAAACTCACTAAATATCTCACTAAAAGACAGGGTTCAAACAAATTATATAGAGGCTAGAGTATACACTGCTTATCTTATAAATGGTAGCTTATAACCCCTGGCAAAAATTATGGAATCACCACACTTGGAGGATGTTCATCTGGCTTTTTTACTTCATAATTAATAAACAAATCACACATATGACACAAAACAATTTTTGTTTAATAGCTGAACATTCTGGCTTCATGAAACATACCTCAAACAAGTTCAATTAAATTGATTTAATTAATGGCATATTTTTTTCAAGTAGAGGGAAAATTATGGAGTCACTCAATGTTGAGGAAAAAGTTATGGAATCATTAAAAAAAAAAAAATTCACAATTAGCACTTTGTTGCTCCTCATCATGCTTTAATAACGGCCTGAAGTCTTTGAAGCATGGACTTCACTAATGATAAACAATATTCTCCATCAAGTTGTTTGAACTTCCTTGAATAGCAGTTGACAGATCAGCTCTGCAGTATGGAGCCTTATCATGGACCGATTTTTTAATTTCCCCCATAAATCTGAATCAGACTGAGATCTGGACTGTTTGCTGATCTTGTCATTGAGTTAATATGCCTTTCCTGAAGAAAAGCTTTAACACTTTTTGCTCTGTAGCAAGATGCATCATCGTCCTGAAAAATGACTTCATCATCACCAAAACTATTTTCTATTGATGGAATGAGAAAAGTATCCAAAATTTCAGTGTACACCTGTGCATTGTCTGTAGAGGTCTCGTCTGGTCCTTTACCTGAGATGTAACCTCATATCATACATGAGCAGGGAAATTTGATCGTTTTCTTTATATGTTTCATTAGAACGGCACCAGACAAAAGTTCTAGCATCATCTCCTTGGCCAATGCAGATTCGTGATTTATCACTGAATATCACTTTCATCCAATCCTCCACACTCCATGATTGCTTCTCTATAACCTTGTTTTCTTTCATTTAGGTTTTAGTGCTGGTTTTCTGTATGTAAATCCCATTTCATTCAGCTGATTTCTTACAGTTCTGTCACAAACATTGACTCTTTGTTCCGACCATTTGTTTTTCATTTTTGTTGTGCATTTTCTATTTTTCAAGCCATATTGCTTTGAGTTCCCTTTCAGAGGGAACTTCGATGTTGCATTTAGCATAACAGTATGGGAGTGCTTTGCGCGCGTGACCGGTATCTGAAGCTTGTGTAAAATCATGCCTCTACTTATAGGCTTGCCATGATCAGGTGACGTGGCAATTAAGCGCGTCGCATGATATAAATATGGCACCTGTGAACCACGCCGCCAGCCTTATTATCTTCAGCGAGACTGCATGTCTGTTGTTTGTGTGACACAAAACGCTTCATTTCTACTTGATATTTTCTCAAAATCTCTAAACTTTTGTATCCCTTTTTTAGAAAAAAGAAAAGAAAAGAGAGGGAAATAATGAGCGAGAAAGATTTCAGGAATTGTGTTATGCCTTGCTTCTGGTTCATCACGGGAGGAGATGGATATGCTTTCTGTGTGAAGCGTTTGGGCGTAGAGCATGCGACAGCAGCCCTCGAGGGGTCTGACTGTCAGGACTGTGAACATTTCACGATTAGGCAGCTCCGCTCTCGGCTTGCTCTCTTCTCGTCCAAAGGGAGTTGGGTTTCAGAGCCTCGCGGATCTGGGCCGGCTGCTGCCGAGTCAGCAAGCCGGCTAAGATCGTGGGGTTCTCATATGGATTCAGAAGAGGAGTAGGAGACGAGCGCTGCTCTATCTCTTGCTTTGTCTTCCGGGTCCGGCTCTCCGCCTGACTTTGGAGCTTGCGTCGTGGCGACTCCTTCCCCTATGGAAAGCCAAAACACCCTCGCTGACTCCGAGGAGTCGGTAGAGGGTGCCATTGCACCAAATGCACCGCACCACAGATTTATCTCTCCAGGCGACCAAACAAACGGCCCGTCATATCAGCTGTTCAATGGGTAGCCTGGTTGTGGCGGAGAGGCACCTATGGCTCAGCCTCTCAGGAACGGGGGACAAAGATAAGGTCTCCTTGCTGAATGCCCCTGTTAAACCTTCCAGCCTGTTTGGCGGCACGGTTAATGCCATCGCCGACAGGTTTCGCGAGGCAAAACAGTAAACGGCGGCATTCAGCCAGTTCCTTCCCTGTCTTGTCGAGTTCGCCCGGGCCTCCATGAGTGTAGCCCGGGCCAGCACTAATGCGAGGGAGGCGCAGAAGGCGAGTGTGGTGGCCCGCCTCCCCCCGCAGAAAGCCAGGGGGACCAGGCGGCCACAGCCACAGCCTGCTAAGAGGCCTGATCTAAGAATGATCATAAAAGCAAAGCAGGCAAGGAAGGAACGGTCCTGATGGGCCACGGAGGGATGTATCAGGGGACATGAGATTGTTAGGGCAGTTAGCCCCCAGTGCTACTGTAGGGCCTGCCCTGGCCAAGGCCATCCCACGTTTTCAGCCTTCCCTGGTCAGCGAGCTGTCACAGGGCGACAGAAATCTGATGCGTTCCCTCCAACAAAATGTGGAAAAGCTAACATCACTGAAAAACCATTTGGCAGCATGGAAACTACTGCCAAATGTGTTTCCATGGGTTCTGTCTACCATAGAAAAGGGTTACCGGGTCCAGTTCAGAGCTCGAACCCCCCCCCCCCGGTTCAGCGGTGTGCTCACCACAGTTGTCAGCACAGAGCAGAGCCCAATGTTAGCGCAGGAAGTAAGTTCCCTTTTGGACAAAGGGGCCATAGAACTTGTACCCCGTTCCCTAAGGGAGGGAGGTTTTTACAGCCGTTATTTCCTGGCCCGCAAAAAAGATGGGAGTATGCGGCCAATTTTAGATCTGCGTCATCTGAACCATACTCTTTGGACATACAGGTTCAAAATGCTGACGCTCAGACGTATTGTGCCACAGATTCAGTCCGAGGACTGGTTTGTGACGATAGATCTGAAAGATGCATATTTCCACATAGGAATATCACCCAGTCAGAGGAAATTCCTGAGGTTTGCGTTTGGAGACAACACATACCAATTTTTTCCCTTCGGGCTAGCTTTATCCCTCGCGCCTTCACAAAGTGCATGGATGCTGCTCTGGCTCCCTTGCAACTCCAGGGCATCCATATACTGAACTACCTGGATGACTGGTTAATTCTAGCACGATCCAGGGAACAGGTGATTCAACATCGAGATGTTGTTCTCGCCCACATGAGGAGCTTGGGGCTCAGGTTGAACCTCAAGAAAAGTATGCTTTCTCCAGTGCAGAGGACAACTTTTCTAGTTGTTATATGGGATTCTACTATGATGAGGGCGTTTCTATCCCCAACACGCGTAGGATCGATCCTATAAACTTTGAGCAAGATAAAGCTTGGTCTGGCCATCCCCTCCAGTCTCTATGAGAGACTGTTGGGCCTTATGGCAGCAGCAGCCAATGTCATACCGTGGGGCCTAATGCACATGAGACCGTTTCAGTGGTGGCTGAAAAGTTGGGGGTTTCATCCGAGGATGAAACCTCTGAGTGTAATCAGTGTCACGCGGAGATGCCTAGGTGCTCTGAGTATTTGGAGGTGCCTGCAGTTTCTAGCCTCGGGTCACACTCTAGGGGTGTTTCCTTACCGCAAGACGGTAATGACAGATGCGTCCCTCGCGGGCTTGGGTGCAGTCTTAAATGGCTGTCCAGCTCACGGTCTTTGGAGCGGCCCTCATCTGGATTGGCATATAAATCGCCTAGAGATGCGGGCCGTGTTCCTAGCACTGAAATTCTTTCTTCCTCAGTTGAGAGGTCACCATGTGCTAGTTGTGTCAGACAACACAGCGGTGGTCTCATATCAACCACCAGGGAGGGTTACATTCACGCCCCCTGTTCAGGCAGGCGCAACTAATCCTTTTCTGGGGGAAGTTCTTGTCAGTGAGTGCAATGTACATTCCGGGCAGCCGGAATGTAGGGGCAGACATCCTGTCATGGCAGGGGCTGAGGCCCAAGGGTTGGAGGCTCCATCCGAAAGTGATGGAGTCCATATGGCGGAGGTTCGGACAAGCGGAAGTGGATGTGTTCGCCTCCGAGGAGACAACTGAGGTTGTAGAGACCATGTTAAACGCTATAGCACTATCCACAAGGAAATTGTATGTGCTCAAGTGGCAGCTTTTTGTCTTGTGGTGTGAGGAACGTCAGCTAGACCCAGTGAAGTGCGTAATAGCTACAGTCCTGGAGTTCTTACAAGAACGTTTCTCAGCAGGGTTGGCTCCTTCTACAATCAAGGTTTACGTGGCCGCTGTTTTGGCCAGCCATGCCCCTGTTGATGGAGCCTCTGTGGGGCAACATCCTCTAACTTCGAGGTTCATGCGTGGTGTCAGACGGCTGAGGCCCATCTGAGGCCGTGCATACCTTCCTGGGACCTTTCTGTGGTCTTGGAAGGTCTGTCAGGGGCCCCATTTGAGGCCTTAGAGTCAGCCTCTGAGAAGCTTCTGACTCTAAAGGTAGCTCTCCTACTGGCCCTGGTATCTCTCAAGCGAGTGGGAGCTCTACAAGCTCTCTCTGTTGCTCTTTCCTGCCTTGACTTTGCCCCTGGATTAGCCAAGGTCTTCCTGTATCCTAGGCCGGATTATATTCCTAAAGTGCCTACATCGGCTGCCCACCCTGTGGTCTTGCAGGCTTTCTGCACACCGGAACGAGAGAGGATGCACCTGCTGTGTCCAGTAAGGGCTCTCTGTACTTACGTCCACCGCTCCGGCCAGTGGCGTAAGTCGGAGCAGCTGCTGGTCTGCTTTGGTGGCGACAGTAAAGGTGATGCTGTGTCAAAGCAGCGCATCTCGAATTGGATAGTGGAAGCAATCTCTATGGCTTACGAGGCGCGTGGTCTCGCCACGCCTCTGGGCATAAGAGCTCATTCCACTAGGGCGGTCGCCTCGTCGAAGGCTTTCCTCCAAAGGGGTATCCTTGCAGGATGTGTGTGCGGCGGCAGGGTGGTCTACACCACACACATTCATTCGTTATTACAGCCTGGATATTCATTCCACCCCGGGCTCGAGTGTCTTCAGTGACCCTCGGGCTTGGGTATTTTTGAACAGGCCATACCCTCTGTATGACGGAGTGGGTATTCCCGTTCCCATACTGTTATGCTAAATGCAACGTTGAAGTTCCCTTTGAAAGGGAACGTCGGGGTTACGCATGTAACCCTGTTCCCTGAGAAGGGAACGAGACGTTGCATAGCACTGTCATACCAGGGCAGGCCTGTGAATTGCGTCTTATTCAGATAATAGAGGCTGGCGGCGTGGTTCACAGGTGCCATATATATATCATGCGACACGCTTACTTGCCACGTCACCTGATCATGGCAGGCCTATAAGTAGAGGCATGATCTTACACAAGCTTCAGATACCGGTCACGCACACAAGGCGCTCCTATACTGTTATGCTAAATACAACGTCTCGTTCCCTTCTCAGGGAACAGGGTTACATGCGTAACCCCAACGATTTCTATCCTGATGTTTGCCATCTTCCTTGGTATGTTTTCCTTTTATAACCTTCCCATTTTGTTTATATTTGCGCCAAAGTTTAGACACAGCTGACTGGGAACAATCAACATCTTTTACCACACTCTGTGTTGGATTTCCTTCTTGAAGGAGTTTTATAATCCTTTCCGTTGACAACTCTTTTTGGGTTATTACAAGGTGATTCCATATTTTTTTCCTCAACATTGGGTGATTCCATATTTTTTTCCTCAACATTGTGTAATTCCATATTTTTTTCCTCTACTTGGTCTGGAATTTTTTTTTTGCCATTAATTAAACTCGTTTGAGGTATGTTTTATGAAGCCAGAATGTTCAGCTATTAAGCAAAAATAGTTTTGTGTCATATCTGTGAATTGTTTATTTGCTACAAAGTAAAAAAGCAGAGTGAACATCCTCTGTCTGGTGAGTCCATCATTTTCGCCAGGGGTTGTAAAATTAATTAAATTAATGAACTTTTTGAGAGCTAAGAATTTAGCCTTACCATTTGTTCTCTGGGAACTCCAATGCCAGTGCTTTCTCTGAGATTCTTCATTGCGTGTGAAGGCAGTATGCGATTGCAGGGGAGGACAAAGGGGGTGCTCAAGCACTTTTATTAATCAACTGCAGCCAAGCTGATCAGCTGATGCTTATTACCATGAAATGTTTGCGATCAGACTAATTAATTGCCCTGGCCTATCAATTCAACCACTAATTACAATAGCTTGAAACTATTTCCAAGTTTTTGCAATCACTTACTTCTGTGGCTTAAAGTTTGCATCCACAAATTCTGCCCGGATTCTGTTTGCCCACATGGAGTACACTGCCATACCACTGACTCCTATGATAAAAAGTTTTTGCATCAGTGTATTCATAAACAGAATAGCACAATATCTAAAATGAAATACGATGTCCTACCTGATGCTATATAGGTAAAGGCAGCTGCTAATTTTATTCTTGCATTAACAAGTTCAGAACCCCCAATCTTCGTGCACTTCATTCCAATAAAGGTGAGCACAGCCCCCCAAAATCCTAGAATTACAGAGCCAATGGCCAGGGCACGGCAGACATGCAAGAAAACTGAAGAAAGGGTGCAGGGCTTAAGCAAGAAATCCACAAAATACAACTATTATAACATTACATATATTTTCAGCCCCATGAATATTTGTACAGTGAACGTTATTTTAACTGTTTACCACAGTATATTTAAGTTTAAATTACATAACGAATATGAGCTCAAAGTGCAGACTTTCAGCTGTAATTTGGGCAATTTTTAAGGGACCAAAAGTAATTGGACAAGAGAGGCCACAAAAAAGGTGGAATAGCAAAAGGCCCAGAAGACCACAGAAAAACTGTGGTGGATGACAGAACAATTTTTTCCATGGTGAAAGAAAACAGTTGGCCAGATCAAGAACACCCTCCAGGAGCTAGGCATATCTGTGTCAACAATCAAGAGAATTCTTCACCAGGGGAGTTTACCGCAAGATGTTAACCTTTAATCAGTCTTAAACAAAGGAAGACCTTATTAGAGTTTGTAAAAATATATATATATATATATATATATATGTACAGTTCTGTATACGTTTCTGATCAACATGTACCAGAATGATGGGAAGAGAAGAGTATGGAGAGGGGAAGGAACTGTGTTTGATCTGAAGCATTCCACCTCATCTTATGGCGTGGGCATGTATGGCTGCCAGTGGTTCCCTTGTATTTTTTTGATGATGTCACTGCTAACACAAGCAGCAGGATGAAGTGCATATTTTATGCATTGTATTATCTGCTCAGCTGCAGGCCTCAAAATGCCTCAAAATGCATTGGATGGTGCATTATGCTACGTTCATACATTCAGCGATTTTATCGCTGCAAGTCGCCGGTCGTTGTACTATGAAGTTGCAGGTAGATTAGATGAGATTAGATTAGATCAGATTCAACTTTATTGTCATTAAGCAGAATACAAGTACAGAGCTAATGAAATGTAGTTAGCATCTAACCAGAAGTGCAAGTGTGTATATATATATATATATATATATATATATATATATATATATATATATACAGAAAGTGCAGGAGTAAGTATTGCAGCGTAAGTGCATACAAGTAGTATGTACAGTGGAGTTATGAAAATACAGTATCAGTGAATATATTAAATATAGACAGTAGGGATTGCAGATGAGAGGTATGTACAGTATGAACATCAACGTATATACAGTTGGATGATATATGTACAGAACATAGTTAAACAGTGAGGTTGTTCAGATAGTGCAAATATGAATAGTGCAAGTAACATGTTATATATACAGAACATTGTTAAATAGTGTGAATGTACAGAAAGTGCAAATATGAATAGTGCAAGTAACTATCCAATAAATAACTGTCCAATAAAGTACTAAGCAGTGCAGTATAGTGCAAGATGTGGAATTTTAGAGTGGAGGGTTTGAGTTTAGCAGGGTCACAGCCTCGGGGAAGAAGCTCTTCCTGAGCCTACTTGTGCGGGAATGTAGACTCCTGTAGTGCCTGCCGGAAGGGAGGAGGGTGAAAAGTGCATTGTTAGGATGCCATTGGGAGGCATCCTTAATGATGTTTTTTGTCCGTCCCAGGCAACGCTTGCGCTGGAGTGCTTTGCGCTCGGAAGCGGAGCAGTTGCCGTACCAGACTGAGATGCGGTTAGTGAGTATGCTTTCAATGGTACAACGATAGAAGTCCACCAGGATCCTAGGACACAGGTGTGCTTTCTTGAGGCACCTTAGGAAGTAAAGGCGCTGCCGTGCCTTTTTGACTATGGTGGAGGTGTTAAGGGACCAGGTGATAACTTGAAACCAGGCATATGTTCCACTACAGCTCCGTTGATGTAGATGGGAGTGAGTGCTTGGCTTCCAGTCTGCCTGAAGTCCACGATGATCTCTTTCATCTTCTTGATGTTAAGTTCCAGGTTATTTCTGGCAGTCCATCTGGCCAAGTGCTGAACCTCATCCCTATAGGCCATCTCATTGTCGTCCTTGATCAGGCCTATCACCGTGGTGTCATCTGCGAACTTGATTATGGAGTTGGAGCCATAAACAGTAGCACAGTCATGGGTGAACAGGGAGTACAGAAGTGGGCTCAGCACGCAGCCTTGTGGCACGCCGGTATTCAGGGTGATGACTGAGGAGGAGAGGTTGTCTAACTTAACGGATTGGGGCCTGTTAGTTAGAAAGTCCAGAGTCCAGTTGCAGAGTGAAGTGCTGATACCAAGCTGGCTGAGCTTGGAGATCAACTTGGAGGGTATTACAGTCTTAAATGCTGAACTGAAGTCAATGAACAGCATTCTGACGAATGAGTTTCGACTGTCTAGATGGGTCAATGCAGAGTGGAGTGCCATAGAGATGATGTCCTCTGTTGACTTATTGCGTTGA
This sequence comes from Ictalurus furcatus, assembly GCF_023375685.1. NCBI lineage: Eukaryota > Metazoa > Chordata > Actinopteri > Siluriformes > Ictaluridae > Ictalurus > Ictalurus furcatus. The sequence goes on from NC_071266.1 coordinate 3,297,746, forward strand.
TAGACAAACTGATGTGGATCCAATGTGGCAGGGAGACAGGATTTTAAGTGTGATTGGACCAGTTTCTCAAAGCACTTTGCAACGATAGAGGTGAGTGCAACCAGACGGAAGTCATTGAGGGCCGAGGCAGTGGAGTGCTTTGGTACTGGCACAATGGTGTCAGTCTTCAAACTGGTGAGGACCGTTGTCTGAGACAGGGACAGATTGAAAGATGGAGATGTCCGTAAAGACCCCAGCCAGCTGCACCACACAGGCTCTGAGCACTCGCCTCGGTATTCCTTCCGGGCCGGCTGCCTTCCGTGCGTTCTTTGCTTGCTCAGAGTACCTTGCTCAGAGTAGAGCAAACATCTGTGATGGAGAGTAGGCATGACTTCTACTGGTTGCCATAGTAACATGACTGTAGATGGACGGTGACTCAAAGCCTAGTTCAAAAATATCCCAAGTTATTCAGTAAATGCCTGACAGCATCACTAAGAAAAACACCCAGCATGTGGTGATGCCTACAGGTTCCAGACATCAGGATTGGCAACCAAGTATTGAAAATGACAATTTCATTTATGATTGTTAGTTTGTCCAATTACTTTTGGCCACTTAAAAAGTTGGAGACCACATACAAAAAGTGCTGTAATTCCTGCACTGTTCACCCTGTTAGAATTTTAGAATTCTCTTAAATTAAAGCTGAAAGACTTATGTATGTTGGGGCCATATTCTTTCTTTATTTTTTATTAATTATTTAAACACCAATATACTGTGATACATAACTAAAATAACAATACCTTTGTCGATGTCCAAGTATTTATGGACCAGAATGTATATTATTTTAAGACTTCATTTGAATAAGATGCTAATATAATTTATTGTGAGAATTCAAGTATTATGCAGGTCTTTACCTGGAAGGGCCATCATGGAAGGATAGTACTTGCAGTCAGAAACACCAGTCGTGTCAGATGTACAATCCATCCACAGGTTGGAGTAGTAGTTGACCGTGGTGAGTACAGCATCACCTACCTCAGAGAAATTCCAGTACTCAGTAGGCAGAGTAGAACAGATCAATATCCATCCACAAATGCAACACAATAAGCACCCAATTTCTATGTACATCACAGCTGTGCGACTCATTTTTCTGGCTTCATACTACAATCTAAGAGAGGCTCCAAGAGATGCAAATATCATGCTTAAGTTTTTCAAACAAAGCTGTAAATGAATTGCCAAAAAAGCATGATAATGGAAGAGAAAAGAACACTGAGGCATCTGGCTCTGAAAGACAACCTCCCTTAGGTTGTTATGTATGCTTAAGCTGAAACTGGACTTTGTCCGTAGTATTGCATAGTAAGCAGATACTCATATCTGGGTGTATCTACCCAAAACTGAGCTAGACTTTCTGATGAGGGCAGTTTCTCTAATTACCACTTGTTTGGTATGACAAAAGGACATTACCCCTATCGTATAGGATATCATAAGGGTCAGAGAAGGGGCCAAGATTACCTTATTTCTTTCCCATGGAACCAACCTGTCAGTGCCCTCTAAGAAGAAAAGTTATGCACATAGTTTTATTTTGGATATCAGCCCCAGCTTTAGATAGTATATGTTAAGTTGTGACTTCAGTTTTTGTTTAAGATAAGAGATAGTGATGAATCCTAGTAATGGCGTACCTTTGCACTGTTAAAAAATACAATAGCAGATAGGCTTGAGTGTCACAACAGAAGAGTTCATCAGAAGATTATAAGTTTGGGTGGGAATTCTGGTGGTATTCTCTCCCCTGTCACTAATCAATTATGGCATCTGTGAGTTCATGTATGTGGAAGAAGTCCAGATGTGTTAAACAGTTTAGCTCATGGCACCTTTGGTGGCAGACCACCCAGTTTTTAGTTGAGCAAAAGTATTAGAAGAGTCTTAAAGTAAATATCAGTTAATATTAAGCTGCATACCCTGATTGCAATAACTGCATCAAGCCGGCAACCCACTGACATCTTCAAACTGTTGCATTCTTCTCTTCTAGGTTCTAAGTTGTTTAACACATCTAGATGTAAATATATAAACAGTCACTGTCTGGTGTGGCCTCCAGCTGCTTTAAGTACTACAGTGCATCTCATCCTCATGGACTGTACCAGATTTGTCTGTTCTTGCTGTGAGATGTTCCTCCACTCTTCAACCAAGGCATTTGCCAGTTCCCGATCACATCTGCGGGGACACAATGTTACATGTAATTTTCCACTGCAAGGATGATCAGCTGTCCTTCTTATCTCCCTGTAGCACTGTCTTAGGTATCTAACATTACAGACATTGCAGTTTATTGCACTGGCCACATCTGCAGTCCTCATGCCTTCCTTCAGCAGGCCTATGGCATGTTCACGTAGGTGAGCAGGCACCCTAGGCATCTTTCTTTTTTTTCTTTTTTTTTTCCAGACAGTGGCTATATGATGTTGAGATCCATCTTTTCACACTGAGGACAACTGGGGGACTCATACACAGCTATTACATAAGTTGCAAACATTCACTGATGCTCAAGAAGGTAACACGATACATTAAGAGCCAGGGGGATGTAAATTTTTTAACAGGATGTTCGGTGTAACTTGTTAGTATTTTGTCTTCTGGGAGACATGTAACTATATTATTTAGCATCTGAAGGGCAGTACTAAATGAGGAAAAAAAAAGATCTTTAAACAAAATAAACAAATTGTTAGAAAGGGGTCAAATATGCAGAATATGATGGGGATAGCACAGAATGTGCAGGGCCTGGAGGATTTTTCTGAAGAACAGTGGGCAGTTAAACTGCTCAGGACGAACAAGGAACTCATTAACAATTATCACAAAATAAAGAAACAGTCGTTGATCATCCAGGTAACGACACACAGTATTAAGAATCAAGGGCATGTAAACTTTTGAACGGGGCAATTTTTAAAATTCAGCTAATATCTTGTCTTGTGGGCTATATGTAAACATCTTTTATGTGAAATAGTTTATTCAGGACAGTACTAAATAAAAAACAACATGGGATTTTTATGATCACTCTTATTTTGTTAACAGTATTAAGATTTTACAGATTCTGCAAGGGGTATGCAAACTTTTGGGCACAACTGTGTGTGTGTATGTGTGTATATATATATATATATATATATATATATATATATATATATATATATATATATATATATTAGTGTATTGAACACGTCAATATTTTGTTCAGTAAACATATTTTCAATGAGGTTATTCACATGAAATTTTGACCAGACTTTGGTATTAACTCAAGAAATCCACACATTAAAGAAATCCAAACATTGAAGTCCATACATTAATCTGTTAAATCGTTTAGCAGATATGATCTGACATATTTTTTTGGATGTGGCCCATTATGACTAATATGCCTATATCTTGTGTGTACAAAGCCCAAACTTCTCAAAACTGTACATATGGAGAACAAGTCATTCTGAGGATACATGCTTAGTTTCATGAATTTCCAACTACACATTACTTCATTACAATTAATTAATAGCTAATAAGGATAAGAACATATAACTCTTATCTTCTTCATGCATTATATCAACAAATATGAGCTGTACATTTGGACATGGAAGCTGTTGTAAAAAGCCTTAGACTTGGGCTTAACCTAAGACATCAGCACAAAACAAGTTACTCTACAACACTTGCTTCACTATGCATAGTTTTCATATACCCACTGGGTGGCAATGGCACCATAGTGCTTGGGCCCTTCATTGCTGCTTGCAGCTATATTTATATGTTGTAATGCTGTAACATATTGAGGGTGGAAAAAGTCAATAACTGACAATTTGCAGTCAATAACTGCCTGAAATCTTAAACCCACTGACATCACCAAATGCTGAGTTTCCTCCCTTGAGATGCTTTACTAGGCCTTTACTGCAGCTGCCTTCAGTTGCTGCTTGTTTATTGGTCCTTCTGCCTTCTGAAGTTTTGTCTTCAGTAAGTGAAAAACATGCTCAATTGGGTTAAGGTCATCAGACATTTAAGAATTTTAATTTAAATTTTTTTGCCTTAAGAAGCCCTTCTTATCAGAGAGATGGACAGATGGTCTCCAGATGGCCTCCTTCACTTGCATCGTCACCTCTTTGGATCGCATATTGAGAGTTCCCATGAACAGCTAGCAAATGCATATTCAATGCTTCAAATCAACTCCAGACCTTTTATCTCCTTAATTTCTCATGAAATAACAAGGAAACAGGCCACACCTGGCCATGAAACTGTTTCTCAGTTTATAGGTTGCTCGAGCATTTTTAATTTTCCTAAATTTGTTTTCGGTGATTACTGCTACAGTATGTTTTGGCATTGCAAAACCACCAGTTTTTCTTTTTAATTTTACTTGGTTTAACTAAGATGGCCATCTTTGTGTCATGGCGCGCAACAAATTTGGTTATACAGCGGTTTATCGAAACCTCAATATCTCGGCTCAGTATGGTTTTAGCTCCTTGGAACAAAAACTGATCTCTAGAGCACATTACAAGGTACATGTTCATATATAAACATTTTCCACATTCTTGTTCCTTAGACTTAGAACTGAAGTCCAAATGCAATGCTCAAGATTGCTCACAGTTCCACATTTGGTGTCAAGTTATAATGGGAAGGGTTCAAGTCTTTTTTATGGGGTACCTAGGTAAGCATATTGTGCATGCAGAACATTTCAGGTTTGAGACTTCTCTTTTTTTATGGGGGGTGAGAGAGTGCATTTAAAAAAAAAAAATTCCCCTCCCTTTCAGGTTGAATATCTCTGGTGGGGGACTAGATACAAACCTGAAATGTTCATAGAAATAAGTAGTCTATAGTAGCATGCTGCTGAAAAATTTTTAGTTTGAGATTCTACTGGTTACAAAGCTAGTACTAGTAGAAATCTGTGGAGAAGACTACTTTATTCATGCATTTTGAGAAACGAACAGATACAATATAAGCATAACAAATAATAAAAATGAACAGTATATTACAGTAATTGTTTATCATTGGCATACAATAGCATATGCTTGTCACTGAGATCTAAAATGTTACTATATATAGTCATTTACTGCTTTTATCACAGGAGAAACAATACCACAGCTCTATTTATGATACTGTTCATTTGTAAAACACCATGATGAACACTGTAGTTCCATATTTGGATAGAATCTATTCACGCATACCAACTGTACACCTGTACCAATATGATAGATCAGGTCAGTTCTTCAAATTTGGCCCTCAAGGTCCACTGTCCTGCAGAGTTTTGCTCCAACCGTAATCAAACACACCTGAACAGGCTAACCAAAGTCTTCAGGATTACTGGAAAATTGCAGACAGGTATGTTTGGAGGTTGAAGATATTTTAAGAAACTGGATTTTAAGAACCCTGTAATAGATTACGCTTCACTGTTGCCAATATCAAATTACTTACATTTTAGACCTCATTGACAAGAGAAAGGCTGGACCAGTACAGTACAACAGTACAGCTGGACCAGCCCAGTACAACGCCTCATGTCACACAGGTTCAAATCCTCTCTGCCAGTCTCTGATAGCTTGCTTATGCCACAGATCATGTATGCTGCACCAGAAAAGTTGCAATGGAAACATTGGTTTGTCCACATATGACAGGTGAGCCAGGGACCTCCCGGTGCTGAATATCAGGAATGTAAGGATGAGGCCTCTTTCAGGTGAACCCACAGGGTGGGGGAGTTTGGGCCACAACCTGCATGTAGCTGGTCTCCATTCTTTTGCAGGTACTGCAAAGAGGTACTGTAGATGGCATGGTATATAGGTGCAATTGTGTAGCTCTGCACATTGCAGAGATCCTGAGATCTCTGCAATGTGCAGAGCTACACAATTGCACCTATATACCACAGACACAGCAGCTGGGATGGCCACAGCAAAACTTCAACAGCCTTTCACAGAGCATAATCACAGACTGCTTCAAAGAAGGACATTAAAAGCAGTCTTGGGGAGTAACTAAGTACATGTTACAGCGTTATGTAATCAGGATACAAAAAACGGGTAACTGTAATCAGTTACAGTTAGGTTAGAAAACAAAGTAATCAGATTACAGCTACATTTATTAAAAATAAATAAAGAAATAAATAAATGCATAAATAAAAGAAAAATTGGAATACTATCAGGATTGAAATTTTTCTTTTTTTAAACCAAAGAAATTTAACTTTTGCAGGGCTTGACTGTGCTTAAAACGGTCGCAATTGTGACCAAAATATTAATTTGCAAATTACATTTTTATGAATGACATTTTCGCCACTAGCGAGAATATAAATTTACACGTTATGATTGAAATATTTGCATGCAATGTCTTTTTAATTGCGTGTTCTGTGAGGAGCAGCCTGTTGTCTTTTGGCTGTCATACTACACACCATGTTTGGAGAAGAAATGTCACTGCACATCACCCTTAAAACACTACACCAACAGTGAACTTTGGAGGTGAAGCATCATGGTGTGGGGCTGTTTTTCATCACATGGTACTGGCAGACTTCATATAAGTGAAGGAACGATGAATGGAGTCCTTTACTGGGAGATTCTTGAGAAGAATCTGCTGCCATCCACCAGGATGATGAAGATGAGACGTGGCTGGACCTTCCAGCAGGACAACGATCCAAAGCATACAGCAAAGGAAACTCTCAATTGGTTTCAGAGAAAAAAATCAAGGTGTTAGAATGACCCAGTCAATCACCTGACTCGAATCCAATTGAACAAGATTTAAAGACAATATGTTTAGAAGAATGGGCCAAAATCACACCTGAATACTGCGGCCGATTAATTTATTCATACAGTCTTGAAGCTTCTCCACTAAGTATTAAATAAATTTCAGTTAGCGTGTTCAATACTTTTTTCCCGTGTCATTCCGCTTTATTACACATAACTTCATTTATGGACTTTAATGTTGTGAATTCTTTATATGTGTGGATTTCTTGAGTTAATACCAAAGTCTGGTGAAAATTTTATGTGAATAGCTTCATTTGAAATATATTTACTGAGAAAAATGTTGACGTGTTCAGTACTTATTTCCCCCACTGTATAACATAATGGTTAAATAACAAATTCATGCCATCAGCACTCATCCTACTGTCTGGAATGCAGTGTAATTGTTCCGATCATGTGGTGTTATTTAGTAATAACCCCAGCTCACAAAATAATTCCTAGCTCTGCCACTCTTTTAAGGGTCCAGATGAGGTTGCCCATGGTGTGAACACCAAGAAACATGAAGCTCTTGACTCTCTCCCCAATCACACATTTCATGTGTAGTGGAGAGTGGAGTTGTTTTATCAACATTAAAAGATAGATTGTTGTCTCTGCACCAGTCTGCAGGTTGATCCACCCCCTCCCTGTATGCTGACTTGTCATTTTTGATAATGAGGACCACATCAGCAAATATGGCAAAGTGGTTTTATCTGTGGTGAGTCAGCAGCAGTGGACTGAGCACATAGCCCTTGGGAGCACCATTGTTCATTGTTCCGATGCAATATTCAAGGGCCCATCTACATTGCCCATGATGTTTTCCGTATTGTACTTTTGTTGTAATAATGATTAATCACAGAAAGCATGCTTTTTGCTAGTGTCTAATTTAATCTATGAAATCATAACGCAGACTATCTGAAGAAAAGGTCTTTTCCTAAATTGGCAGCTGTTTTTGAATCTTTTAAAGAACATAAACATACTATTTTAAAGAACATAGCTACTCTTCTGACGAATGCAAAAGACTGCTTAAAATTATAATACAATTTGTTACTTAAAAGATTTTTAGGAACGTAATTATTACAGAATCTACTTAGTGTTTCATTATAATGTGTTCAGTGTGTGGAGAGATTTTTGACAAGGTAACACGTCATCTTCAAAGGTCATTGTGACATTGGGTACTCTTGGGCAGTCTCAGACTGGACTTCTAGAAAATGAGCTCTCAGACTGCTATTAGATGATATGTCTATGAGCTTTTTCAAGAGTTTTAATGGGGAAGCGGCTGGAAGCTTCATGTCAGTGTTCTCAGTGAAGGTGTTTTTAATCCACCGGTAAGAAGCTGCTTGATCCTTTGTGCAGGGAAATATCTGTCAAATTTTTTGAGAGATGCACAGTTATGTGATCTTTAATGATGCTGAAATCCAGCTTTCTTTCTGCTATGAATGCATGTGTTGCTCAAACATGTTACTGATTCAAGAGGAGGCATGTTCCAATAGAGATCGTCTTCTTTCGAAAGTCTTTGGTGATTGCATTGCTTTGTCAAATTCTTTGTCTCACTGAATATGTCTGCAAGATAGCTAGAGCGGGCCATTTGCCATAAGCCAAAAACTCCACATGATCAGATATCTTAATACAGCAAAGTGGAGGCCATCCACATCAGATCTGCCTAAAATCATCTCAACAAAACTTTGACTAAAGTATGCTTAACATGGCAAACATTCAACTTGCTCAGTATTGAGTTCAATACTGACGTTTAGTTATTCTTCTTCTATCTTTAGTAGTTTGATATGTAATATTTAACTACAATATAACTACAATATGTAATATTGTAATATTTATTTGTAATAAGTGTACATTAGTTAGCTCTCTGACAAAGAACATTGCAGCATTAGAGATGTGTATCCAGATGCTAGAAAGAGGTAGCAAGAGTAGGAGCAGCATAGTTTTGGTAGGGAAAGTCTGGATGCCTTAGGCAGAGATAGCATCCCCCCCACCCCCCCCGGCCCCAACTCTAGCATTATAGCCCTCTAATGGATGATGACTAGGTGGCATAATCTCTAAGCCAAAGCTAATGCTAAGGTTCAGCTACAGAAGCACCACTCCTCAATGCTTCCCCTGTCAAACAGGTTTGGCACCCACTGACATGCCTGAAAGACCTCTGGTGGACCTCACATAGGAGTGGCACATGAAATTAGCTAGGACTTTAGGGGCACCAGCAGCACTAGATAAGTGTTTACCAAGAGCCAGGGCACCTGACATAGGAGGTTATCTTAGGTCTTAGGAAGCATAGCTTTTCAAAGATAGTTTTTCATGTAAGAGTTAATGATATATGCCTTTGTCAGTCAGACTAACATTGTAGAGGTGTGTAAATTCCACCATACTGAGACTGTGTTTGTACCCTGAGCTAAACATAAATGTAGAAATATGCAGAAAATTTGATTTAGTAACCTAATTAACAAAGTTGGTTCATACTAAATACCAGCCAGCACATTTGATCTGAAGCTAGAACTTTTGAATATTAGATCTCTTACATTTTATATCTATTACTTAACAGAAGTAATAGATATAAATATACAATATTTATATTTATACAGTACATATACAGTTATTTACATCACCCTCATCTAACTGGCAGAGGAGAAGGTGTTGCATTTATATTTATATTCTAGGCATGGATATGACTTTGACGCATTTGAAATTCTTTATAATAACATAACACACCTGTATGTAGCCACAAAAAAATAAGTCTACCCAGTCGATTCCACTAATTAATATTTACAAACCCCCAGTGCTGTATTCTGAATTTCTTTATGAATTTGCATATCTCTCCACCGTAATAGAAGATAACAAAAATAATTCTAGATTTTTATTTAATACTGTAACAAAGTTAACTAGGAATAAGACCACCACAGAAGCATGCACACCACCAATATTTAGTAGTAATGACTTTATGAATTTTTTCAATGGTGTGACGTCACTAGAATACCCATAAAACAATTCTCCTCATTCAGCTGAGTGTTTTGATATGTCACAAGTCTATCTTGTGGTACTTTTGTGATTCCACTTATTTTGGGGTGCATGTGACATGATATCATATGATGTCACTAAAATACCCATAATGCAATTCTCCTCATTGAGCTGTTTTAGCTTTAGCTAGGAAACTATTTCTAGTAACCATATAAATCATAAAAGTCATGCACATTTTATGGGCCATCCTTTCTTTCAGAAGAACTACTGAGTATTTAAAGATACAGTAATCGATGGGTTTATATTACAAAACACAAATGCACGATATGTAGAAAATAGAAATAAAGAATGTAGTTATAAAGCTGATGGACAGAGTCACAGGTATAGGATGCGTGATGGTAAAGCATCTGGATTCGTGATGGTAAAGCATCTCTGGTGGTAAAGCCTAATGTATTGTACAATGCATACCTTTTTATACCTCTGACCCTTTGTGAAGTGTATCATGACAGAGAACCAAATGGAAGTGACACAATGTATTTTACGGCATTATGGAGATCACCCTAGTGAATTGTATGTTAATTAGTTTCCTCAGAATGAGTTGGTGGGTACAAAGGCAAAAGGTCTCCTGTGTAGACCATGTGGTCTTACACACATTGTAAGATATAATAATATATATTGTATCTTTTATTTAATATACTTGTATTTATGTATGACATCACCACATTATTCACGATGAAATATGGATTAGATTGATGATAAACATGCCCTGAAGAATATTGTAGTTAAGCATAGTTTAGATGACTAAGTTCAGTTCACATGGTCTCTTTGACCCACATTGCTGATTACTTTAACCTTAAACAAATTACTTCCACAGTTTATATATGTAATACATTCATCAGTTCATAAGGCAAATGTTATACCTCCACTTCATTAATCAGCACTCATCTGAATTTTGTTCTTTTTATTCAACTCTCACACTAGACTTTACATATGCAGGGTTTTAAAGTTGTGTGTGAGTGAGAGAGAGAGAGAGAGAGAGAGAGAGAGAGAGAGAGAGAGAGATGCACATATTTTCCACTTTCTGATGATGTAGAGGTTCAAGAATGTCCCAATCACATTGAGTCCCATGATAGGTTTTGAAAAACATCAGGCTTTGGAAAGATGGTGAGACTTATGTGAGACACTGGACAAAGTGGAAGATGACTTTAAGGAGAGCTCAGACACAGTAGACACCTTGGAGGGAAGGTCAGAGGAGTTGGAGATATTTGTGGGAATGGAATGCAGGGCTACGGCTTCTTCAGCAGGAACTGTATCCTCAATTGTCCTTTAGAGATTTTTATTAAGCATCGTTAGAATCTGAATATCATGCAAAGTAAGCCTATGGACCTGTAGTATTTCCCTGTTTTAGCACACATGATTTGCCATATATAAATCCTTCAAAAGCTGGAGCAGGGAAAATGTTAAACTGAGCAGTTTTATACAGTTGAACAGTTCAGTAAGATTCTCCTGTTCTGGTCAGTGGAAAGAATGCAATACATGATCTAAATGTGAACTCACCTCCTGTCCAGAGACCAGAGCTTATAAATTGATATCATGTACAAGAGCCCTCCAGTAAATTGAAATATACTTCCAGCCCATCCAACAAACAATGGTGTGCCCAGATCAAACCTGAAATTAGACAGAGAAGCAAGACAAAACCACATTGTTCTCCAACTCAGTTAATTAATGATATATCACAAATTACAAGACAAAAAGAAGTTTGTAGAACCATAGTAGTACTTCACTGATAATCCTGATTATTTGATTATTTAATCAAATGCTTATAAAGTGCTTACTTTAATTCAAAATTAGGATTGAAGAATTCTGCTGTAATGTTGCGAGCATAGACAGCATACCCTGCTGCAGCTAACAAACCTTTAAGATGAGAGATTGAAGAGAAACAAAGTGGTTAATTTCACTTTTGAGGGACTTACTGTCAAGGTCAAACATATAATAGTAATTTAAAAAATGAATCTCAGTACCACTGATAGTATGACAGAGGCTTCCTATGAAGATGGCTCTGTTCTTCTCCTTCTCTTTGCCCCCTATGTAAGTGCATTCCATCCCTACCAGGCTCAGAATGAACCCCAAAATGCCAATGGCTACTCCACCCATTAGTAGTGCCCTCACAATCTGGACATTATCTGGACATATAAAGTTTATTAAGTTGAACAGCTTTCTTGATACAGCACACGTCATTATTTGGCAAATTTTCAATAAAACAGAGAAATATGCATACCACCACAGCAGCAATAATTGGTCTAAGTGTTATTAGATAGACTTTTGCCTGTACTTACTTTCCACGGACCAGAGCATGGGAAAGTCATAGCAATTGGAGACAGCATTAGAGGAAGTGGTGCAGGTCCGCCACAGACTGGACCAATACCAAGTAATGTAGACGACAGAGCTGCCTCCCTGGCCGCCAGCAGCGGCCACCTTCCAGCCCTCCATTGCCAAAGAGCAAGCAATGAAAATCCATCCCAATACGGTCAGTAAAAATCCCCAGATCTGCGTTTCACGGACCTCCATATTCAGTTCACTACTCTACTCTCAGATATTGATTTCTGATTTTTTTTTATCCTTGTTGTGTGCCTGTCTGTACCTCTTTAGCAATCCATTTTTTCTTCCTCAAACCTATTTTGTCTGAATTTACTGCACATGCGCCTGTCTAGTTTTTAACCTTTTACTAAAATTAGTCCTTTTAGAAGTTTTCAACAAGTTTTTAACTAGTCTTCCCCTCACATGGTCACAATTAATCTAAATCTTTTTTTTTTTTTCGCTTTTCTGCAAACCAACAGTAGAGAACTGGCGCAGGAGACAATGTGTCCTTCTTGTTGTCAATGTGAGTGAGTCTTACTGTACATTCTCAGAGATGGACTGATAAGTGAGGCACAGAGAACTGATAAAGTGCTTACCTAGACATGTAGCTCAAATTTCTGCTTGACTAACACATTGTACCTGACTTAGGAAACGTTTGCCTATCAAGAGAAGAAAATCCTATCTAGTAAAATCCTAGTCAAAAGGAATACAATTATGACTTAATCTATCAGCACAGGGTGTTCTGCTATGAATCAGTACTATAAGTAGGAAAACATGAAACTTTTTTAAAGGGGAAAAAAGAATGTGTATTTATTATGACAACAGAAGCATCTAAATATTTCACAGATTTTTTGCACTAATGTAAGCTGTCTCCCTTGACAATTTGTCTACTACTAACAATCTGAAGATATAAATTAAAGCGATATCTCAGTGTTTATATGGATTAAGTGACGATAAAGGCTGAGAAGAATTACAAACAAGAGAAAGGTCTTTATTTACTTAAAATATTGTCTCAGATTTAAAAAAGACATTACAGTATTGATTTTACAATGTTTTGTGTGTATGTATGTTGGAGATGTTTAATTGGACATGGGTTAGAACTTTGTACGTAAACTAGTAATATCTCCTCTGCCTTTGATGTTTTGATATTAGCACCTTGTCAAACCAAAACATGGCTTAAGACTAAGAAACTCATCCTTGTTTATCATCTACAGGTGAGTATGTATTTTTTTTTTTCAGGATTAGTGCCTTTATTAGTCATACTGCCTCAGAAATTACCCAAATTCCAGAACCAACAAGAAGTAAACTGTAATGATCAACTTTAAGACATGCTAGTAATAAAGAATAAAGAAATAACAATACGAATAATAAAGAAATTGGTCTTTAATTTTGCAGTTCAAGTAAATCAAAAATAGTTCAATATAACTAGATTTACACATTTTAGATATATTACTAAATAAATGATTCAAAGGCAGCTTTCCCCTTTGAGGATTTTAAAGGAAAATGATCATTTCAGTGGTATTCAGAACTATTTTTCAAGTTCAGAAAATGTTTAGAAAATATGTTTCTTGCCATATCTTATAGTCATAAAATTTTCTTCAATGATTATGTTTTGTTGTTGCTGTTATAATTAATTATTTTAAATTCAAAGTAACAACTTAACGGTCATTCCATCTCAAGTGGTCCAATACAGGTTGCTCCGCCATTTTTAATTTTCCTACTTTTTTTTTTTACCTCTATGTATTGGCATTGCAAAACCACAAATTATTTATTTCCATCCATCCATCCATCTTCTATACCACTTATCCTTCCTACAGGGTCACGGGGAACCTGGAGCCTATCCCAGGGAGCATGGGGCACAAGGCAGGGTACACCCTGGACAGGGTGCCAGTCCATCGCAGGGCACAATCACATACACACTCACACACCCATTCATACACAACGGACACTTTAGACACGCCAATCAGCCTACCATGCATGTCTTTGGACTGGGGAAGGAAACCGGAGTACCCGGAGGAAACCCCCGCAGCACGGGGAGAACATGCAAACTCCGCACACACAGGGCCACGGTGGGAATCGAATCCCCGACCCTGGAGGTGTGAGGCGAACGTGCTGGTATCTCGGCTTAGGATGGTCTGAACTCCTTGGAACGAGAACTGATTTCTAGAGCACATTACAAGGTACATGAACATATATAAAGAACTTGCACATTCCAAATGTACTGCTCAAGATTGTGCACAGTTCCACTTTTAGTATCAATCTATAATGGCAGTACGTGACTACAACTCGGAAGTCTCTCATTGCTTTTATCACAGGAGAAACAACATCACAGCTCTGTTTATGACACTGTTCATTTGTAAAACATCCAACTGAACACTGTGATTCCATATTTGGATAAAATCTGTTCACGCATACCAACTGAAGACCTGTATCAACATGATAGATCAAACTAGTTCTTCAAATCTGGCCCTTGAGGTCTACTGTCCTGCAGAGTTTAGCTCCAACCCTAATCAACCACATCTGAACAAGCTAACTAAGGTCTTCAGGATTACTGGAAAATTACAGGCAGTTAAGTTTGGAGGTTAAAGCTAAACTCTGCAGGTTTTAAGAACTCTTCAAATGTAGTAATATATTATACCTCACTGACAAGCATAAGCTATTGTATGTCAATCATAAACATAATTACTGTAAAATAATGTTCATTTGTATGATTTGTTATGCTTATATTTAGGGCTGTAAATTAATTACAATTTTAATCGAATTAATTACATGATTTGCCAATTAATTCATCTAATTATTCATCTAATCACCATATTAACAGGCCTATAGTCCACAGCAATCCATTTAGCTATCACATTTGTTAGTTTTTCTGATGTAGACTTAATAATTCTGTGCTTCTTGCTCTCGATCAGTGTGGTTTGGTAGAGTGTGTTGACTGTAGCCGCCAGGGTTGTGCTAACTGTACAGCTCGCTAAAACATGTTTTGACTTCAGCTGGCACTTCAGGCTAGAATTGCTTTGATGGTATGCAAATTCTTAATTGCAGATAGTGCATGATGGGGATGGGGATGGGGATGGGGGTGAGGCGGTGGTTGTGCATGAACACAACACTTTAAATGCTTTAATTCAGGGGTTCCCAAACTTTTCCAGGGCAAGGCCCCCCAGATGGCATTAACATTTGACCGAGGCCCCCCTTTTGCAAGATGTCTTTAAAACACATTAAAAATACAGACTTCTGAATATATCCCCCTTTTTTTTATTAATAATTACATCTTACATCTTTACATTACATTACATTAGGGATTGATTTTGTGTGTGTGTGTGTGTGTGTGTGTGTGTGTGTGTGTGTGTGTGTGTGGGGTTGTCTGAGAGTGAGAAAGAAAAAATCATGTATTTATATATTTTTCACACCAAATTGTTGAGGCCCCCCGGGCGCCCCCTGGCGGCCCCCACTTTGAAAACCACTGCACTGATGTACAAGATAAAGTTGTTTACAATTGCTTACTTCCTCAGTATCTTGATTGACAGATGTGTCGTGCAATCAGCAGTAAGTAATCCATTCGCAAAATATACCTACCTTTTCCGTTTTGTCCGACTTGTTAATGTGTTTTCAGATTGTCATTGTGTTTATAGTTTGTTGTTTTATTTCTGAATTTGTTATTTTGTTTTCGGAATTGTTATTTTGTTTTCATATTTGTGTTTTGTTTTGCACTTCTTGGCCACTGTATTACGTACTTTCTGAACTACTCCTCAAATTACTTGTCTTTTCTTGCCTTATGTCAGTTCCCTTTCTCTTACTCATGACATCACCAGTGTTAAATGAAATCTGAGTGCAAAACAAATCCTCTCTTTTGCACTAATTCTACTATTTATATGTGAAAAGGTCACTGCATTAAGTTTGAATTTATTACCAACCTAAATTATACACGGATAAAACAGACATTCGTGAGTCATGACTAAAGGGTTGCATCTTACACAATGGTTGGTATTGAACAATTTAGAAAAGAAGAACAAAAAGAATATATTTATAAAAAGTTTTTGTATGATACACCATCTCACTCAAAACAAAACAAAACATAATTATAGTGAACTGATTCCTAACCATTTCACCCCTTAATGGATGATCATGAGAGAATGCATGCACACACATAGCTTACTGTTACTATGTTAATGTTACAATGTTACTGTTACTATGTTACTGTTACTACAGTAAGATTCACAATATGTTAGTTGCTCAGCCGAAACGAGTAGCTTGTCATAAAAGTCGTTTTGGAGAAAAACAGCAATATAGATGAAAATCTCTAAATCTGAGCAATTTTGTTTATAATATAAACTATAATATAAATATTCTAAATATTATATAGTATATAATAAATAAATAAATAAACTTTATATGATATTTTATAAAGTCTCCGCTTTCAGAGGTAACTACCATTATCGCTAGCTATTAATAGTCTGGTTCTGGTGGCCAACTAGTTATCTGTCAACATAATGTTATAATAACCAAATACAGCCAGAAGCAACTGTTCAGTCTTACCTGTGAAAGGTAATTCCCCAAGATCTGGTTTGGATTGTGCGACAGTTTGTACAGCCCCAAGCTCCACATGAGTCAAGCATCTTATCACCAGTCCAGTTATGAGATTCGACAAGTTGCCTGGATCAATATGGCAGCGACGTTGACGTATGATTCAGTGGCCAATGCAGCATCTTTGTATCTATGGGTTTAACACTTGAACTTAATAGCTGTGTCCTCGACATCATAATGCTGCATCCATCGCATGTACCCAGCTAACATTTTTGCTTCCTAGAACATTCTGGGAATCAAAAACTAACTAGCAAGGAAAGATTTAGTTATGGAAATAGATCATTGTTTTGGGGTTTGCAGATCATTCCCCTAACGTTCCCTAACGTTCTCTTAATTTTCCCATAATGTTTTCTTAATGTTCCTCTAACGTTCTCTTAACATTCCCCTAATGTTCTCTTACCCTCAATTTTCATGATTTATTTTTAATATTTGTACATTCATGCATCATTAATGATAAATAAAACAAATCAGTCTATATAAATAAATAATCAGCACACAATCCATGTTTTTGTTGATCCATTGTTTACATAAAATTACAAGCCATGAATCTCAGATCATTCTAAACAGTATTTATCTTTTTTTTTTAAATCATGAAAACCTTTTCATAGACAAAAAAATGCAAGAACACTGTACACCTGCCATTATCAGATGCAGTAGAAATAAACGGTTATGTGAGTTGAATTCCAAACAAACCAACTCAGCTGATGGCATGCTCTGACGTAGATCAGCGAAGATTGACAGGACAGGGACACTTCAGGGGCCAATCAGATTTCAATGCCCCTCTGGCCCCACCCCTGGATCGGCCAACGCTTGAAGGAAATTTCAATTCTCTAAATTGACCTAAAAATAACCATTAGAGAACATTCTATATAGGTTCTCTTTAGATTGTCACAAAAACCTCCCTGCAATGTTTTGGGAAGGTTAGTATTTGGTTACAAAAATAAAACCTAAAAATAACCATTAGAGAATGTTCTATATAGGTTCTCTTTAGGTTGTTAAAAATAAATCTCCCTGCAACTTTCTGGGAAGGTTAGTTTTTAGTTACAAAATAAGAACCTACATAAAACATTCCTAGAACATTGTTATTTGGTTCACAAAAAATAATCAAACGGGAACCATATGCTGACATTAGGGGAACATTCTGTGTTTGCTGAGTAGTACCCGTTGAAAAACTTTGCTCACATTCCGAAGTATGTCTTCCTAACCCGCTGCCGTCAATCAGTTTAAGAGGGGATAAGGACAAACTATAAAGTTCCAGTCTTCAGAAGGGTTCGATTAATGCAGGCATGCATGCTGAAAAATACAGCTGAACTAGCTTTATTGTCAGAGCTCTATTTGGTTGTCTCAAGACAAACTTTTTCCTCAACCACCCCACTTTTCCGCACACGCTCCACCTCTCAGAAGAAGCCCAATTACATTCAACTCAAAATGGAAATAGAAATAAATCATAAAACAAATTATCCAATATCACACACATTTAAAGCAATTTTACAAAAATAAATCTCACAATACATTTATGTAGTGTTCTAGATTGAAACCTTTCTCTACTATGTTACAGGCTATTTTCTCTTGTTTAAATTAAGGCTTTTCAGTGCAAACTTGTATCCTGGGAGAAGGAAAGCATTAAACTTTTAAACTTTATTGTGCGTCAAACAAAAATGGCTGTTTATAATAGCAGGAAAAAGAAGGTTGAAAAAAAGGAAGTCATAATATTATAATGGTTATAAAAGTCCAGGATTTTAGTCGATTTTCTCTTTTATAAAAAGAGAAAATTGTGACAAGTTTTGAAAGAATTTGGTACCATCTCTTGTTGATGATGAACTTTATTTTACACATACCTTGTCTTAAAGACATCTTATGGGTCTGTTTTGTTTATTTTTTGTAATTTAATTATTAATTTTTGGTGTTTACCAGAGGTTTTAATGTTTGAGTAATTTAACATTTTTGTTAATATTCAAATCTCTCAAATATGTATAGATGTGTTCTCTGTTTTCATGTACTGGTGAGTTCATTCTTGTAAGATAATTCCTACTTCCCAAGTACACAAGACTACTGTGTGTACTTGATGTTGTGAAACACCCCTGTTCTCTGAACTCATATGTATGAACTTTTGAGGAGGAGCTAATTAATGTGGGACACCTGAAACCTATCTCTAGCCTATTGTTATGCGTTTACTTGTTTATTTCAGTTTTATCTAGCCTAATAGTTTTTCTATCTATCTATCTATCTATCTATCTATCTATCTATTTATTTATTTATTTCCTGGCCTTTGTGCATGCCAGTAATAATTTTAACTATTAATATCATCTCTCAAAACCAGTGGCAGGGCTTAATGTGTGATTGGGTGATCTATTTGAATTGATTGTTTTTGGAGGTTGTGAGGCATTATCTGAAGTTGGTTAAATATCTAAACCAAATATGCAATTTTATGTTTCTATTAAGTGACTGCAGTTGAACCGAGAAAGTACTGTTGTTGTGGTGCCCTCATCCAAAGAATATTGCACAGAATTGCATTGTCCAGTGGGAAATTTTTATTTGAAAGCATGGTTTAAGGCTTTTGAATAATACTTAGTGCTTAATTAAATCATACATTATTTGATCAATTGTTTGACATTTACAACTCCCTATTAAATTGATAGATTCACTATGGCAAAGTTTGTGAATTATATCAGTGCATGAATTATAACAGCTAAAAATGTGTGACCTCTCCAGACCCCATATGAATTAGCTGATGTTGCTAGCTACTTCATTAAGTCAACATATCCACCAAATGGTAGGAACTGTGAGCAAAGCACTAGGATGTGGCTATGTTAGAAATAAACAACAACATTAAGACCTAAGTTGTACAAACATTAAAATCTACTTAGACATTTAGGCCTATAATTGTCTTAGAAATACTAAGCTTCTAAATGAGAATTACATGAAATCACAAGATTTCCTTTATGTATAATTTTGTAAAGATACATTTACAGAAATGTTCACAATAATGAATTATCACAACCATACGTGCAACTAATCTTATATAACTTCACAACCACTAGCAAATATTAAGAACATGGGCTAAAAGGAGTAAACAGTACTAAACAGTAGACTGAACAGTAAAATTACCTTGCCAGCAAATATAACTTACAGCCATAACTCTCATATCTTCTATATATACACAAAAATTTCAGAAGTAGAGGTTTTATTAAAAGTACAATGTACTTTATTATATTACATAACTAAAAACTACAACCATAACTAAACACTACAGTTTACTGGAATACCCAACACAGAAACATGTGGTTGGAAAGAAAGGCCCTGCTGCCAGCGCAGCAGAGCTCTGGAACGCACCAGAAATCTTCGAGAAACAGGGGTCAAAGTCTAGGGTTTCCAATGATCATGAGGTGGAGACAGATGCTAGGTCCTAAAGAAGGTGAGTAGGCTGATCTAATTTCCGCATCTAGACAGCATGTTCCAGAGCCGGAGGTACATAACAGGAACCAACATCATAAATGTCTGTCATCAATTCAGTTGGTTATCAGGTCTCAATTCAGCAAAGGGCACATCCATTAAAGACAGAAGACTCATTCCATCTTCACTATATGCTGTCTTTTATTATCCCCCCCCCCACTCCACACCCACAGTCATCCCCCACCGCTCCCAAAAATTACAAAGAACGCTTCAGTAACTTCAGACCTGGCAATCTATGCGAACACTTTTATGTCTGTAAACGTCTAAAAATGCACAGGTATGAAAAGTTAGATAGTTATATAGTACTTAGTAGATCTGCTTTTAAAAAGACTAATGCTAAAGTACAAAATTACATTTTCACTTTAATATCTACTTGCTTTAGTGATGGTCAATGTGTTATCTGTGGTCGTTTCCCTTAGTGATTATGGTTGTGCATAAAGCATGTCCATTTTACAGCCTATAACACAGGCATTCGCTCTTATTGGTCAGTTTTATACAGAACTTTCCTGTAGAGATATTACACATAGGCATTTCTCCCAAACTGCCTCACAGAGTAGCCTTGATCTGCGGCACCTTTTTCAGAACTTACAGGACTTTTGCCATTTTTGCTTTGAGTTTTCATGAAAGAGGTGACTCCAGTGTAGGTGTATTCCCTTTAAATGTGGAGAAAGTGTGATACATTACCATCTGTAACACAGACTTGTAAAATGATAAGTCGAAAGAAACTCATTAATGTTAATACTTCATATTTAATTAACAATCTTTTAATATTTGAGATAAATATATATATAAATAGTTATATACCTCATGCTGAAGCCCTCTGTCATGGAGAAGCAGAAGATACTGCCCCCCAAAAAGCAAAGGACAGATCCTGCCCATCCAATAAACAGTGCAGCCCCCAGCTCAAACCTGGACAGATAATAACAATTAGGCTGCTATAATCAGATTATGTTTATAATAATTCCTATAATTAATATAATAAGTTGAATTGCTTTGCTGCAGTTACTTACTTTTGTGCCACAAATAAAGGGTCAAAAAACTCAGAGGTTATTCTGTGAGCATATAGTGAACATGTTGCTAATGAACAGACACCTGTAGAGAAAAACACAGTGAGAGATTAAATTCTTATCCAAATTACAGACTGAACTAAATGTCCTCATGCCAGTAGTATGGATGCTAGTTTATTTGTTATTTCTATGTCCATTTGTTAATTCTATGATAAAAAAAAAAAAAATACCCCAACCTTGTTACTCAATTAAGAGCAAAACACAACCACTGTCAGCAAAGAACATTAAAGATACTGTTACCTGAAATTGGTTAACACATTTATTAATTATTAAATTCAGGTTTTATTAGTTGCAATTTTTTTTTTTAATGTTTCAAAGTTAGTTTAAATGACACCCCAATCATGGAATAACCCATCACACTTTTACATTTATTTGCCAGCTCACCTATTAAAAGAGGTTGAATGTAACCTCTTTCTGAGTTGAATGGAATACAACACTTAATGAATCCTTTAAAGGATATTTTCCCCAAGAGTACAGTAATAATTTAATATACTATGCAATAATTTCCTGTACTATGTAGTACACTATATACTATGTAACTATGCAGTGTAGAATAAATACCATTTTACATTTGATTTTATATATTGCAGTGTTCATTGCAAATTAATTATTATGAACCTTGAATTTCAACTAAAGCAAATTTCTCATTCCATTTAATTTACACAATGATCATTATTCTTACTGTGGCATTTTGTAGGTCAGACTAATCTTTTGATTTGTTTGAGTTGTTTTATTCAAATTTATGATGTAAATTACACTGAACATCATTTTACAGATTAATCTTTTGTTGCTCTAGATGAAAGTTTCTGCTAGTGACAATGAAAATGTATATTATCTATAGACATATTGGTGAGGAATAGGTTCCTGACCCCAGGTCTATTGATTGTAGTAAGTAGAAAAGTAGTATAAATGTATTAGAGGTCTAGACAATTACCACTGAGGATAAAATGTAGTCCAGAGAGGCAGGTAATCCTGGCCTTGGTAGTCTCAGAGCCACCTATCTTTGTGCATTTCATTCCCACTAGGGCCAGAATGGCCCCAAAGAAACCCAGGCACACTCCAGAGATCATCAGCCCACGACACACCTGAATATAAGCTGCACAATCAGGACAACAGATGCTTGAATTCACTGAGGTTTTCAGTGTACATCAAAGTAATGGCTGATTGGTAATATAAAGTAGGTAAGAGGTACCAGGCAGTCCCACAGATTTTTTAATGACTTGAAGTAAAGGATTATAAACTGACTGTGGTAAAGAATAAGAAAAAAGAAGGCATTTAGAGACTACTACACTATATGACCAAAAGTATGTGGACACCTTACCATGACACCCATATTTGGGCCTTCCCCAAACTGTTGCCAAAGCTGGAAGCATATAAATTTCTAGAATGTCTTTGTATGCAATAGCATTACCACTTCCCTTCAATTGAATTCAGGGGTCTAGCCCAAACCTGTTCTAGTATGAAAATGATAATGATAGTGAATCTTTATTGATCACATATACGTTACAGCACAGTGAAATTCTTTTCTTCGCATACCCCAGCATGTTAGGAAACTGGGGTCAGAGCGCAGGGTCAGCCATGATACAGCGCCCCCTGGAGCAGAGAGGGTTAAGGCCCAACAGTGGCAGCTTGGCAATGCTGGGGCTTGAACCCCCGACCTGCCAATCAGTAACCCAGAGCCTTAACCGCTAAACCACCTCTGCCCCATCCAAGTGAAATCCATGAAGACACGGTTTGCCAGGGTTGTGGAAGAACTCAAGTGGCCTGCACTGAGCCCTGCCCTCAACCTTACTGAACACCTTTGGGATGAATTGGAATGCCAGTGTGCACCAGGCCTTCTCGCCCAACATCCGTGCCCAACCTCACTAATGCTCTTGAGGCTAAACGGGCAAATACCCACAGCCATGCTCCAGAACTAGTGGAAAGCCTTCCCAGAAGAGCAGAGGTTATTATAACAATGACTGGAGGATTATATCTGGAATGGGATGTTCAAAAACCACATGAGTGTTATGGTCAGGTGTCCACAAACCTTTGGCCACATAGTGTATCTGAATGCATATCAGAATGCTTTCCTAGACTGAGATTAAGAGTTTGTAGTGTTTATTACTATAGTTACCCATGTTTCCCATATATTGAATGCAATGATTACCAAAGTTAACTGATCTTATACAATTTCCAGAAATTGTACTTCTGTATGTCAGCACTACAGACTGGGAAGTCCTTCATGTTCTAATCTAGTGTTAGGGTTACTTTAAGTGCATTTGGCACAATTTAACCTTGGCACAGTGATGGCCCTTTCAAAATGATGCATTAAGCTATTTGGCCCTGGTTATTTTGCTGGGAGAGGACATTACTCAAGCCAAAGTCACATTAGAGCTATCTGATACTTTGCTTCTCTTTTTCCATTAACAAATGTTGTCATCTACTCTTCCTGAGAGGAAGACTTAACAAAATTAAATCCAGTCTCCCAAGAGGTTAACATCTCTCTACAAGATCGTCTAAGCATACATAAACCTAAAGTAATTTTAGTTTACCCACAAACTCACTACAAAATCATTTTTCTCTAGCAATGAAAAGAAAGGCCATAAAAAGAGCAAATAACAAACCATCTAAAGCCAGCATGGAAGGGAAGTCCTTGCAGTTGGAGATTCCAGTTGAATCCGTCACACATGTCTTCCAGAGATTGGACCAAAAGGTTGCTGTAGTGATGACCGTTCCATCCACAGAGGACACTTTCCAGTAGTCAGTGGGCAGTGTGGAGGAGATCAGAACCCAGCCTGATATACTAAGCAGCAAAGCAACAATCTCCATAACCATCTTTCCCATAGTTTTCCCAGAGTTCAAATATGAACAAAGCCGAATCACTTGAAATCAGTGATTCAATATTGCCAGTCAATAGTTATTATAGGAAACAGTACTCAGGGTTGGCTATGGTCACTACATGTCAGGATAGCAGTGTTTCTAGTATGTGGTTCAGGAGGATGTGTTGTGGACTGAATTTGGCTAGCACTGGGTCCCTTTTGGTTGCATTATATACAACAGGGAGGGCTTTGTTCTCAAACCTTTTCAACAACTGACCAATAGCCTTTTTTATTCACATTAACCATCCATTTCACCACAACACAGTGACACACACACACACACACACACACACACACACACACACACACACACACACACACACACACATATCACTCCACAAGAATGATTTGAAGAGGAAGGGTAAGCTATGAAAGGTCAACAGATGAGTACATTAGAGGTGGATGTTATTGAAAGGGCCTGAAATGTTGCAGTGGACATTGGGGGGGAAAATCTTTATATAACAATATTTCAAACACATATAACAAAAGTTGTTAGATGTTAATTTTGGAGCAATGCAAAACTTTGTGGGTTTTCGTGTAAAAGCAATTATAGGTTAGATTTCTGTATAGGTATTACTATCAAAACTGTTCTAACTCCACCATTGTGATTTGTTAATTAAAATAGTGTAGCAAGAGTGTAAATGCTTCTTTATTTGGACGTTTACATTTATTATCAATTAATATCTTCCGCTCTGATACATTAACCAGTGTTGGGGGATTACAACCATGCAAAATATCAACAAACGTGCAGACCGTTTTAATGATGATATACCTATTAAGTTCAAAATAACTTGGGCTGCAAAGCTTTATTCATTCAAGTTAATGATGTTCTTTCTTGTGTGCTATGGTGGTGCAATGGGTCCAGGGTCCTTGGTTTGATGTTCTCCCCATTTTGGTGTTGGTTTCCTAATAGTTTCTCTGGATTTCTACCAGCTCCCAAGACATGCTCGTAGGTGGAATGGCTACTCTACATGTGTGCGCATATGTAGCCTTGATATGGACTGACGTTCCATCTGTGAATTCCTGCCTGGCATCTGATTTCCTGGGATGGGCTCTGGATCTGCCGCAACCCACGAGGTGGTTTCACCTGCAGAGCTCCAGCCAGAGGTCAACGTGGCGACCTCATCTCCAGAGCTCCAACCTGAGACACACGAGGTGGTCTCACCTGCAGAGCTCCAGCCGAAGGTCAACGTGTTGACCGCCCACGTCAAGTTCAAGTCAAAGGCCGAAGAGGCGGCCTCCCACGCATGTTCCTGTCTGAGGTCGACAAGGTGACCTCCCAACCAAGTTGCTAAATAATCCAATATATGACTTTTCCAATGTCACCTGCATTCACAGCTCTCTACATATCACAACAATGCAACATTCAGCAATCCAAAATTTGACACTACCAAATCCAGATTCATTCACTGAACCTTCACCAAAAAGCATTCTCAATTAAGCTTAAGATTTTTCTTATCCATGCAGTATAAAATCCACCCAAATCATGCTTGCAAAAATTTCTTGACTTTACTTCATGTCACAGCTTACTTTGATATGGCCTGAGGCATTAAATGTTCCACAGCAGGAATTAAGGAGGATTGATGTATAGAGGTTGGTAGTAACACATGTACTTTTTACATTTTACATGTTACATTTACTCGAGTAACTTTTTGAAAATAAGGGTAGGTTTAACTGGCTATACTCTTATTCAAGTTAATTTTTAATCACAGAAATGTACTTTTACTCTGCTACATTCTGTGTTGTTCCTCCATTACTGTTAAATGGTAATGAATATAAGTAGTTTTAATAATTAGTTTAAATCACGTATAATGAGGTCGCGAGTCTCGCAATACGCTGTTGCGGACACAACAACTGCTCACTTTTTTTTTACCGGGCTCAGTCCTGGAAGATAATGGCTGAAGAGGTGGAAGAAGCGAGAATATTGATGGAGGCAGGACACACACACACGCACACACACACAGGTGTGACTAATGTTCGCACTTTTTTGTTTCCTGTTGAAAACACTCGCTGGAGCTCAGTCATATCCTGCCAACAAGGTCACTTGAAGGATTGTGAAAAGTAATTTTGTTATTTTATTATTGAGGAATAGATACGACCTAAATACTTTGCGGCTCACAAGACAAATGGTAATGATAAATTTGGAAATAGGATGTAATTACTGAATGCCATATCACAGCAAACCAGTGACTCCATTTCCCAGGATGCACCATGAACTACAAACATGGCCGTAGAGGACTACACTTCCTACACACACACGGTCACCTTTTCCAGAGCTCTAATCACACACAGCTGTTACCAATCTCACACACACTCACGCCACAGTATATAGAGACTGTTTCAACACAATGACTTGGTGAAGTATTGAGTGTTATCACTGTACCAAGCGTTTGAACCTTGTTCCTCAATATCGATTCTTGCCTTGCCTAGTTTATACCTGTTTTTGACCATGCTATTGTCTCATGATTTGGATTTGTCTGCCTGCCTCTCTTTATTAAAAGCTGTTATTTGCATCCGTCCTCAAACTACTTACATGACACTGAAGAATAGTCATAATATCAATATATGACATTGTGTCACTGACCACAATGATGTAATGCTAGAATGCTACTGCTACATAAACTCGGAAATTACATTTTCACAAGATTACAAAAAGATTAGAAGATTACAAGAGTAGAAAACAACTGTTATATTGAGATCACAAAAAAATCATTGGCTTTTTAGACTTACTTAAATGCATTATTATTTCTATAGTAAAAGCTCATTCACAGGGACATTTATGGCAGACACTCTACATAAACCAGTCAAAATGTGCGTAATCGTCAACATGGTGAAGTTTTCTGTTATAAGACATTTATTTAACTTACAAGGAAGTAGTTGCTGTTACTGATTACATTGTAAGAGCTTTAGCCTATTGTTCCCTCATCAACCTCTCTTTTACTCTTTCTCTTGAAGTTAATGTGACAAAAAAAAACTCAATTTGTCATGATAAACTACTCTGTCTTGAAGACTCCAGTCGCATACAATCTATAACAATAAACAGTTAAAAAGCGAGATGTATTGTTCATTAATAAATAAAAATTTTTATTTGTTAGCATCATAAGAGAAATACTATCTCCAATATGCAAATTCAAAAACTATAATTTACATACATAATTTACTTTAATTTATAATATACATAAAATAGAAACCAAGGTAATTTACAAAGTTATGGTCAGCATCACGGACATAGGATGCGTGATGAAAAAGCATCTCGGATGGTAAAGCATTGATGGCAAAAAGCCCGTCTAATGGTACAAGGCAGCTTGACAGAGGTTTCTGTGGCTGAGAGGGTTCATCACTTGGTCATGGATGTAGTAATGTTTGCTGTATTGTTCACAGGATGCTGAAATTAGGCAGGTGGTAATTAACTCGGGTCCTTGATGTCTGTGAATGAGGATTCATTGTTTTATGGTTCCAGTGGCAAACTAAGTGAAGTTCTTTTGTAACAATTTTTTTACTTCCTTTGAAACATCCAGATTTCTGTGGTTTTCTTGCTGCACATAGAAAACAAGAAAACAATGTGTGTCTTCACATAGAAAACAAGCTTAATGCTCCAGCAAACAAAGAGTGAATAGTAGCAAAAACAACTGAGCACCAGAAAAAAAAAACAGAACAACTAAAGGCTAGGAAAACTTAAACTAGAAAACAAAACTATACACATTGCAAACAATAAATAATTTAACCAAGCACACAGGTACAAACAAGGAGGAAAAACACACAGAACTTGAATAGGGTAAGATGATTGGGAAATACAAAACAGGGGTGCATGATCATGATAGGAAATGGGGCAGACAACAAAAGAAGAAGTTAAAAAATGTGAGCCAGAGTGGCCTCTAGCGGTCTCGGGAGGTATTGTCCATAGTGGCTGTGACAACGCCTCTCCAGTCAAACCTGAGCATATTCTACACTGTGCTACCCTAATGCAGGGCCCACCCACAACATTCCCCTTAACAATGACAGTTAAAGTGATGTTCCTGGAGCTTTCAGTGTAAAGAAAAAACTTGTATGTGCACAATGTATTTGGTCAAAATGCTCTTTATTTCCGGCCCGTCACCATATCACGTGACTGGTTACTTGATCTGGCCTGTTATATTATACTGCCCTCTAGTGGTTTCATCAGTATGTAAAACACATATCAATACAGCTCCCCTTTTTTCAAAAGACATTGTTTAACTCTGAACTTAAACCAGTTATAACATAATAACTTAAATATCTGACCTTTCTAACCAGGTAACACAAAATAAATTTCTTTTTTATATTTCACAACTTAATAACAAAATCAGTTATTTCCACAGATTTGTGGTCAATTGTCTCATATTACATTCATTGGAATTCACTCCAAGACATGCAAAGATGGCTTTTGTGTGTGCAATTATCTGTTCTGCTGTTGTGCTTGGGTTGCTGGTATCTATGACATTGGCATATCTCAAAACGCTGCACTAATGTCACAATGACTCTGTGAATGCCCAGCCAATATGATACATCTTGTGCCCTCCTTTTACATTTCTCTATCCCCAAGTGTCCCTCGTGCACAAATCTCAACAACTGTGCTCTCATGGAGGTAGGTAGGACAATTTTTGTGCCTTTTAACAGAAGTCTCACCACTGACCACTCACCTTTAAAATGTTGGTATGGCTTTTCCAGTTTCCCATGAGCAGATAGGTGCATCAGTTCCATCACTCTCCTTAGTTTTTCATCCTTCAGTGTTTCTCTAGCTATTTCAGCCCATTTTACAGTTGACTCTGGCATCTGCGCTCTGAGCCCACATGAATCTGCACATTTTCTTCAGTGGAATTTTTGTTATTATGTAAGCTAGCCCTGCTTAGTGTGTCAGCTACTACTGGGTATTTTCCTGGCTTAAAATTCAAATGTCAGCATGATCGGTCTCTAGAATCCCTTCTCTTCCATATACATACTCGTGAAATTGTTCACAGCCAAACACTGCACCAAGTGTCTCTTTTTCTATCTGCACATAGTTTCTTTCTGCAGATATCACTGTTCATGATGCATAAATGACAGGATACTATGCATCATGCTGCTGGAGAAGAACTGCTGCTGAGCCAGCTGCATCCATAGAGACTTTTAATGGTCTGTCTTGTTCATATAATTTCAAAACAGGTTATTTTGTTAAGCTGCTCTTTAGCCACTCCCACTCTTTTGCATGCTCTTGCTCCCACTGCCACACTGTGTCTGTTTCTAACAGGCTTCTCAGTGTCCTTGTATTTGCTGACAGATTTGGAACAAATTTTCCTAGGTAGTTTACTAACTAATAAGGCTCTCTGTAGGTATTTCCTGTCTCCTGGTTCCAGCATTTCTACAGTTGCCCGGATTTTCTCTGGGTCTGGATGTACCCCTGCTTCAAACAGTTTCTCCAGGGATGTAATTTCTCTCACTCCAAACTGGCACTTATTTTAATTCAGTTTCAGACCTGATTTTTGTGCATGATTTAGGACCATGCGCAGTCTTACATCGTGCTCTTCTTTTGTGCTGCCACAGACTACCACATCATCAATTAAAAAAACAACTACTCCATTCCATCAAACAGCTGCTGCACAGTTTTATGGAAAACTTTTGGGGCTGAGCTGAGCCAAATTGTAACCATAAGAAACGATGCCTGCTGAAAGGTGAATTAAAGGTGCATAACTTTGCACTTTCCTCACCTAGGACTATTTGTTAAATTCCAGATGAGGTGTCCAATTTAGAGAAGTAGCATGCTCCACTCGTTGCACTTATGTCTGATTTTGTTGGTAGTCAGTAGTGCTCGTATTGGATCCCTTTGTTAAGTCTTTTGGCTCTATATACAGTCTAAGATCTCCATCTAGTTTCTCAAATATAACCTGGGAGTTCACCCATTCTGTAGGTTCTTCTTACCTGTCTGAGGACTCCTTCTTTTATTTGAGTATCCAGATTCTCTATCAGTCTCTTTTTCAATGCAACTGACACCTTTCTTTTCATGTATATGACTAGTTCTGATTTTCCAAATGCTCTTTATTTCCAGCCCTTCACCATATCATATGACTGGTTAGTTGCGCTGGCCTGTTAAATTATACTGCCCTCTAGTGGCCTACTGGGTAAGACCTTTTAACCAACTCTATGCTGTTGAAAAAGTTCTATGTAAGTGTTGATTTGATTGAACAGGGCTGGCAGTAATCAGGCCTGGTTGTGTCTAGTCCAGCTGAACCCCATTATGAATACAGTTCCATAGATTTGGGGAATTCGTGACTATGGGGGCAAATACATTTTCACACAGGCCCAGTTGGTATCGGAGAACTTTTTAACTTCAATAATAACATTATCATTTAAAACGGTATTTGTATCATTTATAAACTGTTTACTCAGGTTGCCTTTGTTTTACCTTACCATATTGGTATGGCTTTTGAAATGTGGTGAAAACAATAGGTTACTGTCTGTAACCTCAGTTATCTGAAACATCAAGTGGAGAGATCCGCCTATGGGAAGGGTATCCGTACCTGACCTCTGTAGAAGCATACAGTTGCACCAAGTCTGGCTGTGGCAGACAGGAGTGCATGTCCAATGGCAGGTTAGGGCACGCCCCTTACCTGAGTGCATAAATGATTGGTATACGCTCCTCTTCCTCAGTGAGCAAATTCGCTTTTCATGGGGCAAGCAGGGCAAGCTTCGTGGATCTCTCCACTCGATGTTTCAGAGAACCAGGGTTATGGACAGTAACCTATTGTTCTCTTTCATCATCTCGTGTTCGAGATACATCCATGGGAGAAATGGACAACTCCCCAGTTGCCCAATATACTCACAGTGAGGCCCTGTAAGCCAAAGGATAGTCAACTAGATAGGTGGTGCTTGACGCATCCCATAATGACGCACCTGGTAAAACCATGCACAAAGGGGATAGTGGTATGCAGGTGGAACATGAAGGACATACTGGTGACATGAATAAGTGACGCCTGATGGCCCAAGCTTCAAGATGGAGAAGAGGGCTTAAGAGAGGAAGGCTACGAGGAGCCCACTCTTAGGACAGAGTGAGCTACCAGGGTCTTAGTGACATTGAGCCATTAGTATTTGACAAATGTATGGGTAGAGGCCCAGCTTGCAGCAGAACAGATGTCCATGAGGTGGCCACGCCCCAGCAGAGTGTGCTCTGAGGTGCACTTCCTTCGATTCCTATGCCAAAGTAATAGCTTCCACAAACCAATGGGAAAGGCATTGCTTTTAAATGGGGTTCCCTGTGTTCTGGGGGGGGGGGGGGGGGGGGGGGCTGGTTAGGAAATGAAGAGGCTAGTCCTGAAAAGGCTAGTCCTATTCATATAGGCCCATATGCACTCACAGGACACAGAGGATTCAACCTCTGAGCCTCCACAGAGGAGAAGTGAGGAGGATGAAAAGTAGAAAGCTCAATCGCCTCACAGGTGAATGCTGGGAAGTATTTGAGCATAAAGGCTGGGTTGGGCCTAAGAAAAACCTTATCCCCGTGTGGGAGAGAATGTAGTGCACAAGGATTGAACAGAGAGTGCATGTAAATCACTGACATGTTTGGCTGAAGCCAGGGCCAGAAGTAAAGCTGTCTTCAAGGACAGAAGCTTAGGGTAAATCTCCCCCAGAGGCTCAAAAGGCTGTAGGGACAGAGCCTCCAGCATCATGGAAAGGTCCCACTCTGGAACAGCTCTTCTAGTGACTGGAAGTAAGCGACGAGCGTCCTTCATGAACTGGCGAATGAGGGGGTGTTGACCCACTGTCATACCATCGAACCCAACATGGCATGCAGCAATAGCCTTAGGCATACAGGAGGGGAATTATCTCTGCCAGCCACAGCACCTTGGGCCATCTGGGTGCCACCAGAATGAGGGTCAGGCTCCGAACTCTCAGCCTGGCTATGGTGGGTGCTGTTAAGGAAAGGGGAGGGAATGCGTAAAGCAGCACGTTGGGCCACCGATGGGCCAGTGCGTCCACGCTGAGGGGTGTGTCCCTGTTCCTTAGCGAGAAGAACATAGGACAATGGGTGTTTATGGCAGCCCGGCCAAATCTCTCCCACAATAAGTCCACTATTTGAACTGAATTCATAATGTATGCCTTGGTAGGCAAAACGAAGGAATTTCCTATGCGGGGGATAAATGCTCATGTGGAAAAAAGCATCTTTCAGATAGACTGATGTGAACCAGTCGATTTGACGAATTACGCGAGAAAGAGTGCTGTGTGTCAGCATTCTGAAAGCATATTTCCTCACGTTTTTTCAACACTCTGAGATCCAGAATAGGACAAAGTGATCCGTCCTCTTTTGGAACCAGGAAATACAGAGAGTAGAACCCCTGATGATGCAGGTGTGTGGGAACCACTCGAGTCGCCCCATTCTTGAAGATTTTGTCTTTCAGAATGTGAGTGGAGCTCTCCTCTGTATGAGAAGAGATACAGAAATAAATATTGGACGCATATATTTACTATGAGGCTATTCACATGAAATTTTCACCAGACCTCAATATTAACTCAAGAGATCTGGAAAAATTAAGAATTCACAACATAAAAGTCCATAAATGAAGTTATGTGAATTAAGTGGAATGACACAGAAAAAAGTATTGAACACGCTAACTAAAATGTATTTAATACTTAGTGGAGAAGTCTTTGTTTGTAATGACGCTTCAAGACGCTTCCTGTGTGAAGAAATTAATCGGCCGCAGTATTCAGGTGTGATTCTGTCCCATTCTTCTAAACATATTGTCTTTAAATCTTGTTCAGTTGGATTCGAGTCAGGTGATTGACTGGGCCATTCTAACACCTTGATTTTTTTTCTCTGAAACCAACTGAGAGTTTCCTTTGCTGTGTGCTTTGGATCGTTGTCCTACTGGAAGGTCCAGCCACGTCTCATCTTCATCATCCTGGTGGATGGCAGCAGATTCGTCTCAAGAATCTCCCGGTAAAGGGCTCCATTCATCGTTCCTTCAATTATATGAAGTCTGCCAGTACCATGTGATGAAAAACAGCCCCACATCATGATGCTTCCACCTTCAAACTTCACTGTAGGTATAGTGTTTTTAGGGTGATTTGCAGTGCCATTTCTTCTTCAAACATGGTGTGTAGTATGACAGCCAAAAAGTTCAAATTTGCTCTCGTCTGACCAGACTACACTCTCCCAGTATTTCATAGGCTTGTCCAAATGAGTTGTAGCAAACTTTAGACGAGCTTCGACATGCCTTTTCTTTAGTAACGGAGTCTTGCGGGTGAACGTGAGCAGTAGAGTGCATCGCCTATTTTTTTTATCTGTGGCGATGGCATCTGCTGCCTCCAAGTGTTTCTGGAGCTCCTTCTGAGTGGTCCTTGGCTCTTGGGCTACTCTTCTGACTATTCTTCTGACTCCCTGGTCAGAAGACTTGCGAGGAGCTCCTGTGCATGGCCGGTTGATGACGGAGTGATGTTGCCTCCACTTGTGGATAATGGCCCCAATAGTGCTCACTGGAAGATTCAGAAGTTTTGAAATACGTCTGTATCTGATTCCATCAATATGTTTTGCAACAATAAGGTTACGAAGGTCTTGGGAGAGCTCTTTGCTTTTACCCATCATGATAATGGGTCTTTATTGATCACATATACATATGCACAGTGAAATTCTTTTCTTCGCATACCCCAGCATGTTAGGAAGCTGGGGTCAGAGCGCAGGGTCAGCCATGATACAACGCCCCTAGAGCAGAGAGGCTTAAGGGCTTTGCTCAAGGGCTCAACAGTGGCAGCTGGAGAGATCTGTGAGAGATCATGAGATGTTTCTTGTGTGACACTGTGGTACCGAAAAGCCTTTTTATAGACCATCAATTTACTAACCCAGCTGATATTAATTTGCACAGATAGGAGGTTACTACTTATATACTACTTAAGATAATTACTTACGGATTTCAGCTGGTTCCTTACCTTACCTTGCCTTCAAGAACTGCTTTTTATATATATTTATTTATATATTTATATTTTTATATATATATTTTCAATACTTTTTTCCTGTTTCATTCCACTTTAATACACATAACTTCATTTATGAACTTTAATGTTGTGAATTCTTTATATTTCCAGATTTTTTGAGTTAATGCTGATGCCTGGTGAAAATTTCCTTATATATTTGTAAAGAATGTATATTTATATTTTCTGTATATTTACTGAAAAAATGTTGACGCGTCCAATACTCTCTCTCTCTCGCTCTCTCTCTCTCTCTCTATATATATATATAAAATGTGTATATGCAAAAATAAATCTCTTTTTTATCAGTGGTTTGATAATGATTATATTATATTATATTATGATTATATTATATTATATTAGTTAGTCAGTTATTAAACAATGATGTAGTCTTATTTAACATATAGAGAATTTGTAAATAAATTTAAAATACCAGTTAGACTTAAGGAGTTTAATGTTGTAGTGGATGCAAACCTGAAAAAGGTATTGATTTTTCTCAAAAATGCATGGTGGGAGAAAGACCCACATTTTGTTGACATCAAGAGTAAAATATTTATTGGTAATACAAATATTTTGAGTCTCAAATAACGGCATTAGAAATATACTAAATAACATTGTTTATCCTCCAGGTAATTTTTTTTTTTGGTCTTCTGTTTTTGGAGTCTTGGATTGGTGTAAAGCTTGGGGTCTAAGGAACATTCTGCCCAGTTTTGGGCCAATGCTCAAGCTCCACCGTGGAGTCAAATTTGGGCCTAATTTGGAAGTATGTTTATGGTCATAATTTTGAACCATGTGTCAAAAATTGAAAAGCCCTGGATTCCTTGGGTCAAGATGAGTTCAACACACCCCATGACATCAATTTCCACCTAATTAGACTTTCTGCCATCTTGGATTTTTTCAAAAACAGATTTTTTGCTAAATCTCCTACCAATTTTGTTCAATCATGACCAAATTTGGCACACATCATCCTCAGAGTAAGCCTTGCAAAAATTATCAAAAGAATTCTGAATACTCCAAATGCTTTGCCCCTAATGGGCCAACGAATCTGACAGCGAAGCAGCCAAACAGGATGCGAGGCTGTATCTCAGCAAACACTTTGTATACTAAAACAAAACTTGGTAAGCATTTCAGGTACATGACCTGAGGATATGCAGCAAATTTCATGACAGCGCCACGTACCGGTTAAAAGTTACAAAATGCTTCCATCTAAGTGCCATTTTTGCTACTCCTCCCCTAAATGTTGTTCATATTTGACTCACATCATCTTGAGACCTGTCTAAACAAAAGTTATCAAAGGAACTCATGTTCTCCCATAACGCATTAGCCTATATTTTGTATAACAAAAGGTTGTGGGTGTGAACGCAAAATATAATAAGAATAAGAAGAAATAAAATAATAACAACAACAAAAAAAGTCCCATGCACATCACAAGTTGAGACCAAATAGGAACTGTACCCAAGGTTGAGGAACTGTGAAGAGATATATTCACAGATCTTGCTGACGTTTGTATATCTTGGTTTTATTTTTTCCATATTTCATTTTGTAAAATGTTTAGGCAGGCCCACTTTGGGTCTAAATCCGAATACAGATAGTGGCATCGTACCCCAAACATATACAAATAACACTGATAGGGAGAAAAGATAAAACTGCCCAAAACAATCGATCATAAACTCGGGAATATACTTTTATACTCTCATAATATATCGTTTGAAATATTTTATTTTTCTAGTTAGAACATGTTGCTAATTTTGAAAGTAATCCTGGACACACGTTTTGTCAACATAGCCTAACTCATTTTATACAGGGGGGGGAGGGGTGGACTCACCCAGTGACTTTATTGGACCAGCTAATCCCCGCCCCCTTGCCGTGGTCGTTTTCCGGTTCCTATTCTGTATTAGCCAATGAAACGAATGAGAGAAGAGCAGTTGTAAGGACGGGAAATTTTATTGGTGTAAAAATCAGGTCTCTGTGTTATGATTGGTCCGAGCTACAAGAGCATGTCTACTCTACACAGGGACCGAATGATGGCCGTGCTTAAGATGTTGAAGATCTTAGTGTTTATCGTTTTTTCTCTGTATGTAGTTTCTGTGAATTGCGCCGATGATATTTTAGTTGGCTGCGGTGGGTTTGTCAAGTCAGATGTGGAAATTGATTACTCCCTCGTCGAGGTGAGACTGAGATTTTGTTTTATATAGACCGAGTTGGTTAGCCTGCTCTCCAGCTGAATTCATTTCCGGACACAGGTGCTTGGTTTATCGGCTTTCTACCCCCAGCTTTGAACTTTTACATGCGTGTAGCTAACCAGGCAACACAATCTCTAATTGTTACATTTGTTTTAAATACATTGTTGCAAGCAACTATTTATAGTAGTACACCAAGCAGCGTCAGAGATAGACAGTTAGCTAGGACTAAATAATAATAATAATAATAATAATAATAATAATAATAATAGTGTTTAGAGTATAATAGTTTGTTCTTCTGGCCCAGTGCTTACGAAACACCAAAGCTGAAAAACAACAGGAACAAAATAATGTAGCCATATTATGAACAAACACGAGTTCAATTAAAAAAAAAGTATTTAATGGAGAAAATAACTCTTTTGTTACAGTTACTTGTTACAACAAGTAACAAAGTACTGATACCAACGATACACAGAAAATAGTTTCATAATGTTAATATAGAAACAAATTGCTCCCACATGCAGCTAGAAAGTCAGTGTTTTATAGTCGTGAAGCTTTGATATTTTGGCTTTTATTCTCCAGATAAGGCTGTACACTAAGCAAGGCTCCCTGAAATATCAGACGGACTGTGCTCCCATCAATGGCTATTTCATGATCCCGCTCTATGACAAGGTATGGCTGTAATATTTCTTACTTATGTAGACTGTAAACAACACGTGTGTAATTTCCTATTTGGAAAATTTAACGCAGTGTAAAGTAAATCTTAAGCAGATGGATAACGTGTATGTAAAAGTATTACTAGTCAGGAACATTCCAAGGACTCCTCTTGTCCTCTTGACCTTTGAGCCTTCCTTACTTATTTATTGTAGACTTTTATTTTTTATATTTTTTTAAGTTTGAGGCTGAAAAAGTGAGATTTAGTCCACTCAATTTTACATGTAAAGTATGATGATGCTGTTATTTAAAGGAGCATTCACTGCATTGTATCTCTCAGCCTCAGCACTTTCAAAGAATTCACAATTTTTGTTGTGGTTTTGCTTCACAATTCACACACACTAAATACTCAGCTTATACACTATACGGCTAAAAGTCTGTGGACACCTGACCATCACACCAATATGTGGTTTGTCGACAAACTGTTTCCACAAAGTTGGAAGCACACAGTTGTATAGGATGTCTTTGTATGCTGTAGTATTACAGTTTCGGACGGCTGGAACCAAGGGGCTGAGTCCAAACATGTTCCTGCATGGCAGTGCCTCTGTGCACAAAGCAATAGCATCAGGGGGCATCTGTAATAAATGAGGACATAGTTTTCCAAGGTTGGGGTGGAAGAACTCGAATGGCCTGCACAGAGCCCAGACTTCAGCCGTTCTGAACACCTTTGGGATGAATTGGAATGCTGACTGTGCCCCAGGCCTTTTCATCCAACATCAGTGCCAGACCTCACTAATGCTTCTGGGGATTAATGAGCATAAATCCCCACAGCCATGTTTCAAAACCCATTAGAAAATCTTCCTAGAAGAGGTTATTATAACAGCAAAGGTGGCACTAAATCTGGAATTGGATAATCAAAAAAGCACACATGAGTGGGATGGTCAGGTGTCCACAAGCTTTTGGACATATAGTGCATGTCATACAACTGTTGTGCTAAACTACTTTGATCAGCCAGTGCTGATTGCTAGTCATATACTGATTATAAGGGACAGTAAATGCTGTGGCAGATAGTACAATGGATATAAAAACATACCCCTGTTAAAATGGCAGGTTTTTGTGATGTAAAACAAATGAAACCAAGATAAATCTTGTCAGAACTTTTACCGCCTTGAATGTGAAATTACAGTGTATAAAAGCTAAGTGAAAAACAATTAAACATTTTGGCGAAAATGAAAAAACTTACAATAACCTGGTTGCATAAGTGTG
This sequence comes from Ictalurus furcatus, assembly GCF_023375685.1. Lineage (NCBI taxonomy): Eukaryota > Metazoa > Chordata > Actinopteri > Siluriformes > Ictaluridae > Ictalurus > Ictalurus furcatus. The sequence goes on from NC_071266.1 coordinate 3,335,755, forward strand.
CACACCCTTTTATAATCGGGTTCAGAATGAGCCAGTCACGTTCGTTCTCATGTTCAAAAGTAATCATACAGCTGTCATCAATGAAATTATTCAGGTTAACCCCAAATAAATACCAGATGTTTCTGAAGATTTTTCTTGACATCACCTTGGTTTCATCCAACTTCTAAAGCCATGGTCAGCAAAGAGCTTTCAAAGCATGTATGGGATCTCACTGGTTGAAAGGTATCACTCAGGAGAGGGGTATAAAAGAATTTCCAAAACATTAGATATACCAAGGAACCCAGTGAAGGCCATCATTAAAAAGTGGAGAAAATGGGGTATCGCAGTGACGTTACCAAGGACAAGACATCCCTCAAAAATTGACAAAGGGACAAGACAAAAAATGACCAGAGGCGCTGCCAATAGACCTACAGCAACATTAAAGGAGCTGCAGGAATATCTGACAAGTACTGATTACACTCTGCATGTGATAACAGTCTCTCATATTCTTCATGTCTGGGCTATGGGGTAGGGTGGCTAGACAGAAGCCCTATCTCACAAAAAACATCCAAGCTCATCTAAATCACTCCAAACCATAATATTACCATAATTCTAGAAGGTATGTTTGGTCCAAAAAAACAAAGCACATCATCAAAAGAACACCATACCTATGGTGCAGTGTGGTGGCAGCGTTGCGCTTTGCTGCTTTTCTTTAGCCAGAACTGGGGCTTTTATCAAGGTGGAGGGAATCATGAATAGCTACAAATACCTGTCGATTTTAGTGCAAAGCCTTCAGGTGGCTGTTAGTAAGCTAAAGATGAAGGAATTTCACATTTCAGTATGATGGTAACCAAAAGCATACATCCAAATCAACAAAGGACTGGCTTAATCAAAAGAAGACCAAAGATTTAACACCTGAGACACCTGAATCACCTGAGGAAAGCATGGGAAAATATTGGCAAGTCAAGATGTGCCATGCTAATAGAGTGGTGTAATAAAATCAAAAGGTGCTTCAACAAAGTATTAGTTTATGGGTGTGCACCCTTATGCAACTAGGTTATTGTTAAAAATAATAATAATAATAATAATAATAATAATAATAATAATAATAATAATAATTCCTATTTTTCTCTATAACCTTTCTGATTGTTTTTCACTTAATTTTTGTATGTTCTAATGTCACCTTGAAGGTGGTTATCTCAAACTGGTTTCATAAACATGACCGTGAGTTCAGTGTTCTTCAGCGGCCTTACCAGTCGCCGATCTGAATCCAATAGAACACCTTTGGGATGTGGTACACTGGGAGAGTTGCCGCATGAAAGTGCACCTGAAAAATCTGCAGGAATTGCATGATGCAATCATGTCAACATGGACCAGGATCTCAAAGAAATGTTTTGAATGAAGAATTGAGGCTGTTTTGAGAGCAAAGGGAGGCCCTACCCAGTATTAGTATACTAATATTAATACTAATTCTATATAATAAAGGTTCTGTGCACACGTGTGTGCCTGTAGATCCTATTCTACTTTCAGAATCTATAGATTATTGGTGTTTGTCAACATAGGAATGTGTTCAATCTGTAAAACATGTATGTACTCCATTTGCTGACCTTCAGGGTCTGATGAAATACTGATGTGGCCCAGGCGGAATTTGAGTTTTACGCACATGCTTTTGCCACAGCTGGGATGTCAGAATTTGTGGCCAAAGTTTTAGCAGTTGATTGTCTATTGTAACACAATAAATAAAACAAATAATGTTTTAATAGTGGTTGTTTCCTCTTACAGGGTGATTTTGTCCTCAAAATAGAACCACCTCTTGGATGGAGCTTTGGTAAGGGATGATTTTTCATCAGCAGCCCTGAGCTCTCTGTAGATATACTGTTCCATATGCTGCTCTGTTTAACGTTGCTCCCTACTCACCATTCCCTACATTGGAGAATCATGAGCACCATATAGCATGTTGCTGTGTTGATCATCATTCTGTGGCGCTTATAGTCCCAATTCATGAAATAAAACATCTAATCTATTATTGAGAAGTCTGAAACCTATTAAAATGTATAGGTCATGTATTCCCTTCAAACAAAACTAGTTCATTAGTACATAAGTACGTTGCAGCTGCTAGAGTGAAATGTTTAGACACAAGAAGTTCATACATTTTATTTATTATGCTTTCAGATACGATTACAAAATGACAGGTTTTAACAGTGTCCAGTAAAGTAAATGCAGTGATATATCCGATAAGATGTTTTAACTATTGACACTTTGCTTCCTTTGCTCTGCACTTGATTCCAGAGCCAACCACTGTGGATATCCATGTGGATGGCCTCAATGACGTATGCACCAAAGAGCAGGACATTAATTTTTTCTTTACTGGATTCTCTGTCTTAGGAACAGTAAGAGAAATATTCTTGCCTGCAGTTATTTTATTTTTTTTTCCATGAACAAGTCTTGTTTTATTCAGTTTAATAATTTAAACCGTCTTTTCTTCAGGTTCTGAGTAAAGGTCATCTGCAAGGCCCAGCAGGGGTGGAGGTCAGTCTGAAGAATGCTGGAGAAGATCAAATACTTCAGATGGTCTTCACTCAGGCTGAAGGACAGTGAGTTGATATTCTCTTTTTGTAATATCATTCATTTGACATCGCTTGTTTAGAAAAATGCAGCAGAAGTCATACTATTAAGGCTCTCATGCAGGTCTGTTAAGACTGGAGAAATATTGATTTTAAAGGAACTTTAAACAAGCTGAGAAGTATTGAAATTATTTGGTAATATTATGACCATGTATGCTGTAAGAGACCATGTATTCCATGGTCTCCATTCCATTAGCGCGTTCGCCTCCCACTCCGCCTCCCACCTCCAGGGTCCGGGGTTCGACTCCCGCCGGGGCCATGTGTGTGCGGAGTTTGTGTGCGGAGTTTGCATGTTCTAACCTGTGCTGCGGGGGTTTCCTCCGGGTGTCTAAAGTGTCCGTAGTGTATGAATGGGGGTGTGAGTGTGTATGTGAGTGTGCCCCCCGCGATGGACCTGTCCAGGGTGTACCCCGCCCTGTGCCCGATGCTCCCTGATAGGCTCCAGGTTCCCCCGCGACCCTGAAGATGGAGTAACCGGTAGAAGATGGATGACTGATTATATTTGTTCTGCAGGTTCACTTTTTCGAAAGTACTTCCTGGAAATTACGAAATTACAGCATCTCATGCATCGTGGATCCTGGAACGGGTAAACTGTCTCAACTCAGTACTCAGTTTTCTCGTAGCTTGGCTAACAGTTTATTCTAATTAGCAGGTATCAGCCCCAAAATATTGTTGGGGCTAACTTTACAAATGTAGTTATGGCTTTGTTTTTAAGTGTTCCTTTTTTTGCCACCTTGTCACAGTTATGCTCATTAATTTACATACCCCTTGCAGAATCTGCAAAACGTTAATAATAAAAAAAGAGGGATCATAAAAATTTAATGTAGTTTTTTTATTTAATACTGTCCTGAACAAGCTATTTCACATAAAATATGTTTACATGTAGTCCACAAGATATAATGATGATGATAATAATAATAATAATAATAATAATAATAATAATAATAATAACTGAATTTACACAAGTGAACCAGTTCAACCAGTTCAAGTGAACCAGTTTGCATATGCTTGATTCTTAATACTGTGTGTTGTTACCTGGATGATCAATGACTGTTTTTATGTATTGTGATGGTTGTTCATGAGTGCCAGCGAGATGTAAACTTTTGAACAGTATAGTTGGTGTAAATTGTTTTTATTCATTAATTTTTTTCATGTAGTACTGTTCTTCACTAGCTACATAAGATATTTAAGTTTTTTCCAGAAGACAAAATAACAATTTACAAAGAACATCCTGTTCAAAATCCCGTGCTGCGGGGGTTTCCTCCGGGTACTCCGGTTTCCTCCCCCAGTCCAAAGACATGCACGGTAGGCTGACTGGCGTGTCTAAAGTGTCCGTAGTGTATGAATGGGTGTGTGAGTGTGTATGTGATTGTGCCCTGCGATGGACTGGCACCCTGTCCAGGGTGTACCCCGCCTTGTGCCCCATGCTCCCTAGGATAGGCTCCAGGTTCCCCGCGACCCTGAAAAGGAGTAAGCGGTTGGATGGATGGATGGATCCTGTTCAAAAGTTTACATCTCCCTAGTTTACATCTCTTCATGTATCGTGTTGCCATGTTGAACATCAGTGAACGTTTGCACCTTTTGTAATATAGTAGTTGTGTATGAGTCTCTCAGTTGTCCTAAGTGTGACAAGATGGACCTCAGTATCATATAAACTGTTGAAAAGGGGTCAAATATGTAAGAGATGCTAGAAAACCAAGGAAAGTGCAGGACGTGGAGGACTTTTCTGAAGAACAGTAGGCAGTTTAACTGTTCAGGATAAACAAGTGACTCATGAACAACTATCACAAAACGTAAAAAAAAGTCGCTGATCATCCAGTTAACAACACACAGTTTTAAGAATCAAGTGTATGTAAACTTTAGAACGAGGTAATTTGTATGAATTCAGTTTTTTTTGTGTCTTGCGGACTATATGCATACATCAGTTACGTGAAATAGCTCATACAGGGCAGTACTAAATAAAAAACTATATGTTGTTTTGATATTGTTATATTTATATTATAGGCCAAATGCTTAAAATAATCTTCTGTTTAAAGTATCTTAAAATGTTTTCATCTCGCAAATATCTGTTTAACATGGACTCATTGGTTTGTGTTACCCCTGCAGACCTCAACCTCTGTAGTTGTGTCAAATGCCAATGCCCAGGCTGCAGCTCCACTAGTGGTTAAAGGCTATGATGTCTCTGGTGAGGTGCAAAGTGATGGTGAACCCATGAAGGAGGTTACATTTCTTCTTTACTCTGCCACAGTGATGCAAGAGGTGAGTAGTTTCAATGGTCAAAACCTCATCAAGGACACTTTCCATCTATCCCAGTTCTGCTTGCATGCTTTTGGGACATAAGTTATAAAACATTGGAGCATGCCAAAATGAAATAATCAACCAAAGTAGTGGTGTGGTGTGATGCAATGCAAATATGAAGTTGATCATTTTCCTATAACCACACATCCCAAAGTATTTCATTTCTCTAATGCCATCGCACTTTGCCAACAGTAGAATTTGTGTTAATTAAACAGCGACACATTGAACTTTTAATGTCCACTGAACAAGTTACATTATAGCAGGTTTAAACAGTCATTCCCTAACTTTCCCGTGAAGACAGTTAAAATAAAAAATTTTTAATGAGATATTAAAATACCAAGAATAAAAATGAAAAAGAAAAAGATTCATCTCTGACTGATACAAACCACTGACACTGGAAACTCCTTCTGTAAATATGAGATAAAACTTCAACATGCCAACAGTTATACATTTACATTTATCCATTTAGTAGACGAGGAAATACAAGCAAAGCGATATATCAATCGGAGAACAATACAAGTAGTGCTATAATACAGGATTTTAAATTAAGTTCTAGAGAAGCAAAGTGTGCAGAGTAGAGGTGTAAAAGCCAGTGTAATATTTTATTTTATTATTATTATTTTTTAAAATAACGTGGCGGTTGGCAGGTCAGGCGTTAGTTCACGGAAGAGGTGGGTCTTTAGTTGTTTTTTTTTTTTTTTTTAAAACAGTGACTGATTCTGTTATCCGGAATGAAGTTGGAAGATCGTTCCACTACTGAGGAACAGTTAGTGTGAAGGTCTGTTAACCAATCACAGATTGTGTGAGGGAACGTAAACCTCAAGAAGAGTGTTGAGGTAGGGGGGTGCTGTTCCAGATAAGGTCTTGTAGGTGAGCATCAAGGCGTTGAATGTGATGGGGCGGCTACAGGAAGCCAGTGGAGGGAGATGAAGAGGGGTGCTTTTGGGCTGGTTGAAAACAAGCCGTGCTGCTGCGTTCTAATACATATTTATTTGGTTAAGAAATTTCTTTGGCTAATACTTTTTTACATCCTTTATTATGAGGCTTAGATTATGTTAATCATCCACACACAGGTCCCTATTAATAAGCAGTTACTATACAAACAGTTATTACTCAATGCCAACTAGTGATGAAACTGAAAAAGATTTTTTAAAACCAATAAATTTTTATTTTTTTTTGTATAATTGTATTATTAGACTTTTTTTCATTTAATCAATTCATCACTTGTACACAACTGTTCCTCTGGGACACCTTGCTCTGTGCTGCACGTCAATCCTTCAGCCAATGCATTCATCACCTCTGCCTGTATCATTTCCCGTGCATGCTGCGTTTTCTCCTCATCAAAGTAATGGTCATTAAATTGCGGCAATGCGACGATAAACGAGGGGTGGGGTGTGACGGCATATAATCTCGGCTCATGTTTTTGCCCGTTTTTTTTTTCTTCCCCCTCTTTCGGCCAAAAATTTTTTCGGCGGCCGAAATTTTGTCGCATCCCTGATGCCAACATCTGTGTGTGACAAGCAGGAAGCTTATTGAAGGTTATTAGGTTATTGAAGAAAACTATTCTGGACATTTGACCATGCTGTGATCTGTTTGAATCAAATCCAAAATCTAATCAGTTAATCTGCTTGTTACAATAATAATTTCTTATAAATTCTACAAACATTTGTTTTTGAGATATTGCACTAACGAGAAGCTCGGCTGAATGGATTGATGGGCAGACAACCCAAAAACAAAATGTCTCCACCGGAGGCGTAACAAAATGTATTAAAATATGCATGTTAATATAATTTGCTTTGCAGCCGGCTCCATCATGATCAAAGAGTGTTGTGTTTTCTGCAGATCAGTGGCTGTAGCTCCACTCCTGTAGATGGTGCCTTGTCAGATGATTCATCATTTGTATATCTGTGTAGTGCACAGTCACGTGAGGATGGCACCTTCTCCTTTCCGTGCTTGCCCAGTGGTGAATACACAGTGGTATGATTGTCCATTTTCTTTTAATCTTTGCAGAGTCACAAAATACTGTAGAAGTAGCATCATTGAATTTGAATCTGTTTGAATCATCATGGAATTTGAATCTGTTTGAAATCCCAGGTGCCATATTACAGAGGAGAACGGATCACTTTTGATGTTGCTCCATCCCGGCTAGATTTCAGAGTCGAGCACAATTCTTTGAAGTTAGAGGTAAGGCTAATGATCATTTCTTCTATAACCGTATGACTTGTAAACTGATGAAGAATATCAATAAATCTATGAGGTGTATGAGGTAGTTGCGTTCAGTAGCAGCATACCACTCATAATTACAATTGGGCATATCAACATGGTGGAAAAGAAACATTTATGTTAAAGCATAAAATTAGCATTGGGCAATTACAACAGCAACAATGTGGAAAAACCTGCAATTTGTCATTCTCAGTGATCGGTACTGTTGGTTGTTGGTAATGCTGTTGATCACACCTTTTCTTTCCTTTCCATTTTCCTCCCTAACGTTTTCTGTAGCCAGTTTTCCGAGTGATGGGCTTCTCAGTAATGGGAAGAGTTTTGAACAGCCCCGATGGTGAGGGAGTGGCAGGTGCAGTTGTCACCCTTAACAACCAGATTAAAGGTAATTATAGTAATTTTATATAAAAGAAGTCGCATTTCAGTTCAAAAAGGTCAACTAATGTTAACCTTAAAGTTAAGACCTCTTCCATATCCTCAGAAAAGCTTTTAGATCCTTTCAGTCGTACTACTCACCTCAAATTCTTTCTGATATGTTAGATATGTCAACTCGGCCCATAGAACCGCTTGTGGGGAATCTTATGAAAGTTATGAACTGGCACACAGATAGAGGACAGTCTCAACATTAACAGTAGCAAGATTGGAGTCTTTCTCAAACCCTCTAGTGCCACCAAGTGCTGAAATTTTGACATAGGTTTATGCTAATAATTTTTGAACTGTAAGGCCTAGAAACAAAATTCTTTTCACCTGTTCCTTGGCTCAAGGAGTGCACCCTATGACCCCTTTTCAAACTTGTCCTAGATGCTTTGTCCAATTTTCACCAAAATTGGCTCAGATCATCTTGAAACCATGCTAGCAAAACGTTATTAAAAGCTTTTGTGAGATTATTATTATTATTATTATTATTCTAAAAATTTTTTTAGGATGATTCCATCTTTTTTTTTTTTTTTTTTTTTTTAAACTCAACTTTGAGTGATGCCATAATTTTTTCCTGGAATAAAATAAACAAAAATTAAACAAAAAATGTTTTGTCATATCTGTGATTTGTTTATTTGCTACGACGTAAAAAAGCTAGGTGAGCATTCTTTAAGTGTGGTGATTCCATAGTTTGTTTTTTTTTTTACCAGGAGTTGTATCTATCTAGCCATCTCAAAGTTTTGGCACCCTATCTGTCCAACGCTTCACATTTTGACACCCTGTCTGTTCAATGCTACAAGTTTTGGTACCCTATCTGTCTGTCTGTCTGTCTTAAAACTGCACATTAACTTCAGATTTCAAACTGATAACTATTTTTAAACTTTCACACTGGCTTTGTCAAGCCAACTTCAAAGTCAAGCACACATAAAGCAAACTTTACCTATCTAGTTAATCATTAATAAGACACAAACCAGAACGGAAGATTTGTACAAAAGTGTCTTTGAACATCCCTGTGTCTAAAACAAAAGGATACAAAATATGTCAAGTCCACTTCTTGTTCTTCGCTTGTTTTGGAGTACAACTTTTCAATAAAATGTCTTGCATTGTCAGTGTTTACCAATTTTTTGTTATAAGCTGAAAGCAAGAGTTGCAGCAGTAAAACGTAATGTTGAGGCAGAAAAAAAAGCTAACTAGCTTGGCGGTGTGCAGCGTAGATGATTTCACTTAGTTCTGGTCAGCAATGCCATATTTGTCTGTGTGCTGGAAAGCTGTTGTGTATGATAGTTACACATGTGGCAGCAGAGAGTAGCAATGTAACGTGTTTACAACCGCGGTGTATTGCTCCGCCAAAGGGTTTCATGGCGGTCTGCGACTCCTGTGTGGAGAAATGGAGGTTGTTGTAGTATGATTTAGAGGGAGAGTGGTTGCAAAATGTTTGGGGAATCAAAGCCAGACACACTCTGAGGAGAACCACTAGATTAATGAACTTGATAGGATAAAAGAAAATCAAAATGAATGTGTAGATGGTCATAGACAGAAATGCATTTTAATCTGCAAGTCAAAGGTAAGGTAACTGCCTGATCATACAACATGACTGTGACCCTAATTAAGACTTGTATCCAGAGATAGTAACTTGTAACCATGACCTGTATGCTTTTCTCAGCAGTATTACATATGCTTTGGAAAAAAAAAAATCTCACTCCCTGTCAATCTGCCTTGTTGTTGTCTGCAGTGATAACTAAAGAGGATGGTTCATTCCGATTGGAGAATATGACCACTGGCACCTACACCATCAGCACTCATAAGGAGCTCATGTTTTTCGAGCCGATCACAGTGAAGATTGCACCCAGCACTCCTCAGCTGCCTGACATTATCACAGCAGGGTGAGACCTACGTGGGTTGATTTTCATGGAATGTTGATGAATATTGTGTAGTATCAAACTTCTCATCTCCCAGGTATACGATTGAAATAAGTCAGCTCCATATATACAGTAAATTATTAAAGGGAGCAGGGCTACAGGGGTTGTAATCTTATTACACGCATCCAGTGACAGAAGCAGAAATGTATAATTCTTTAATGTGAATAAATAAGGTAAAAGTAAAATATTCTTAGTCTCAAATTCTAGCAAAAAAGGATGAGGTCATAAAATCAAGTTATGAAGAACACAACGTGGTACTAACCAGGCAGCTTGCTAATGTTGATTTAATCATTTTGAATTTGAGTATACTGTATGGGGTGGTGGGGCTGTAAATATGCTCTTTGTTTATTATCAGATTCAGCATGTGTGGTCAAATTTCCATTGCCCATCTACCAGAGGGTATAAAACATCTAGGACGCTATAAAGTCATGCTTTCAGGCCAAGGGCATGATCAGACTGTGATCCGCATGATTGAGAGCAACCAGCAGGGAGTGTTCTGCTTCCAAGCCAAACCAGGAGACTACAGTGTCCAGGTATTATAGCTTTCACAAGTAGGCATTACAGTATCCAATTGTCTCTCTCTCATATAATCTAGAAGCCACACAACCTTCTTACATCCAAACAAGAGATTAAAATTGAATCTGAAATGTAATTGCACATTCTCTTGCTAATTTTGTTTTTCATTATGTTGCCTACATAGGTAACTTTACCAGAGGCTGAGGCCAAGGCTGGACTCGCGTTGCAGCCTCAGTCTCTCAACATCTCCCTGGTTGACCGCCCAATTAATGACCTACTTTTCACCCAGTTCATAGCAGTTGTCTCTGGCACTGTCTCATGTTTGGGTAAGTCCTGTATTTTTTTTTGTTTGTTTTTTTTAATAATAATTATTTTTTGCTTATTCATTATTGTTCTATTGAGTTAGAGGTGCAGCTGGATAGTGGTATGGCAGAATAGCTTTTGGTTTACAAAATTTCCTTAAAATTTTGGGGCCATGCAAGAGTTTAAAGACCGTTTAACCTTTTATTCGGGGAAAATAAGAGGACAAAAGTTGCTTTCATTTAAAGCATGCATAAGATAAAATGGCATGTTGAATTACATAAATTGAATAAAACATATCGCAATAATGATACTTGAATTTTTCTGCCCAGTAATAACAACACTTGAATTAGTTTCCTCTGCAATTCATTGCGTCTGAATATTTTGATTTAAAACAAAATTCCAGCATTCAAAATTCATTGCGCACATATTCACCTTCCTAAAATACAGTTCCAAAATATTACACATTATTTTTCAACCTCGCATAGAGGGAGTGGGAGAGAAGAGACAGAAATTGTCACAAGTTTAATACTTGAAACTAAATTAATGATTTGTATAAAACAGAAAATGCATTTAATGAAGTTGAGTATACAGTGAGGGAAAAAAGTATTTGATCCCCTGCTGATTTTGTACGTTTGCCCACTGACAAAGAAATGATCATTCTATAATTTTAATAGTAGATTTATTTGAACAGTGAGAGACAGAATAACAACAAGAAAATCCAGAAAAACGCATGTCAAAAATGTTATAAATTGATTTGCATTTTAATGAGGGAAATAAGTATTTGACCCCTCTGCAAAACATGACTTAGTACTTGGTGGCAAAACCCGTGTTGGCAATCACAGAGGTCAGACGTTTCTTGTAGTTGGCCACCAGGTTTGCACACATCTCAGGAGGGATTTTGTCCCACTCCTCTTTGCAGATCTTCTCCAAGTCATTAAGGTTTCGAGGCTGACGTTTGGCAACTCGAACCTTCAGCTCCCTCCACAGATTTTCTATGGGATTAAGGTCTGGAGACTGGCTAGGCCACTCCAGGACCTTAATGTGCTTCTTCTTGAGCCACTCCTTTGTTGCCTTGGCCGTGTGTTTTGGTTCATTGTCATGCTGGAATATCCATCCACGACCCATTTTCAATGCCCTGGCTGAGGGAAGGAGGTTCTCACCCAAGATTTGACGGTACATGGCCCCGTCCGTCGTCCCTTTGATGCGGTGAAGTTGTCCTGTCCCCTTAGCAGATAAACACCCCCAAAGCATAATGTTTCCACCTCCATGTTTGACGGTGGGGATGGTGTTCTTGGGGTCATAGGCAGCATTCCTCCTCCTCCAAACACGGTGAGTTGAGTTGATGCCAAAGAGCTCCATTTTGGTCTCATCTGACCACAACACTTTCACCCAGTTGTCCTCTGAATCATTCAGATGTTCATTGGCAAACTTCAGACGGGCATGTATATGTGCTTTCTCGAGCAGGGGGACCTTGCGGGCGCTGCAGGATTTCAGTCCTTCACGGCGTAGTGTGTTACCAATTGTTTTCTTGGTGACTATGGTCCCAGCTGCCTAGAGATCATTGACAAGATCCTCCCGTGTAGTTCTGGGCTGATTCCTCACTGTTCTCATGATCATTGCAACTCCACGAGGTGAGATCTTGCATGGAGCCCCAGGCCGAGGGAGATTGATGGTTCTTTTGTGTTTCTTTCATTTGCGAATAATCGCACCAACTGTTGTCACCTTCTCACCAAGCTGCTTGGCAATGGTCTTGTAGCCCATTCCAGACTTGTGTAGGTCTACAATCTTGTCCCTGACATCCTTGGAGAGCTCTTTGGTCTTGGCCATGGTGGAGAGTTTGGAATCTGATTGATTGATTGCTTCTGTGGACAGGTGTCTTTTATACAGGTAACAAGCTGAGATTAGGAGCACTCCCTTTAAGAGTGTGCTCCTAATCTCAGCTCGTTACCTGTATAAAAGACACCTGGGAGCCAGAAATCTTTCTGCTTGAGAGGGGGTCAAATACTTATTTCCCCTCATTAAAATGCAAATCAATTTATAACATTTTTGACATGCGTTTTTCTGGATTTTTTTGTTGTTATTCTGTCTCTCACTGTTCAAATAAATCTACCATTAAAATTATAGCCTGATCATTTCTTTGTCAGTGGGCAAAAGTACAAAATCAGCAGGGGATCAAATACTTCTTTCCCTCACTGTAGTTCTACCGTCTACTTTAATCTCATATCTTACCTTGAACATCATCCTTTAGTCACTCACCATCATAACATATTAGATACTTCTCAACCTTCTAGCCTTGATGACTGTTTTTGTGGAGCAGACTCTACACCACGCTCAGGACTTGTGACCCAAGCAATAACCCTAACATTAAAACCACCTGCCTAATAGTATGTAGGTCCCTCTTGTGCCAGCAAAACAGCTCTGTCCTGTTGAGGCATGGACTCCACAAGACCTCTGAAGGTGTGCTGTGGTATCTGGCACCAAGACGTTAGCAGCCGATCCTTTAAGTCCTGTAAGCTGTGAGGTCGGGCCTCCATGGATCGGATTTGTTTGTCCAACACATCCCACAGATGCTCTGTCGGATTGAGATCAGGGGAATTTGGAGGCCAAGTCAACACCATGAATTCTTTGTCATGTTGCTCAAACCATTCCTGAATAATTTTTGCAGTGTGGCAGGGTGCATTATCCTGCTGAAAGAGCCCACTGCTATTATGGAATACCGTTGCCATGAAGGGGTGAACTTGGTCTGCAGCAATGTTTAGGTCGGTGGTACGTGTCAAAGTAACATCCATATGAATGCCAGGACCCAAGGTTTCCCAGCAGAACATTGCCCATCACACTGCCTCTGCTAGCTTGCCTTCTTCCCACAGTGCATCCTGCCATCTCAACCCCAATTAAGCATCGCGCATGCACTTGCCGTTGCCAAATCAACTGACAAGAAAATTATATCCCATTTAACGGCCTTCACACAACTTCAAAATGTTCTACATCCCCTGGCAAGTTTAGATCAAGTACAGGAAAAAAATTATGGAATAACTCAGTGTTGAGGAAAAAATTATGGAATCGTAATCACAATTAGTACTTTGTTGCTCCTCCTCTGGCTTTAATAACGGCCTGAATTCTTTGAGGCGTGGACTTCACTAATGAAAAATACTCTTCTCCATCAAGTTGGTTCCAACTTCCTTGAATAGCAGTTGACGAATCATCTTTGCAGGATGGAGCCTTGTCATGGACCTTTTTTTTTTTTTTTTTTTTTTTTTTTTAAATTTCCACTCTTGACACAGGTTTGCAATTTAAACAAATATATTTAGGAAAAGAGAGAGGACATACCTTCTAGTCCTTCATCCATGTGCTTCTTGAGGAAATGACATGCTATGCAAATACTTTGATTTTGGGTAAAACCATTCCTTTTGAAGGACATTTCTGTAATGGGTAACATGGTTGACAATGTTTTTTTGGACACACATAAAATAAGGTATAGTACAATTATTTGTGTAGTACTCACCAAAATGTTTTAATCATTTTAATTTACTGTATCTGAAGGCAAAATAATTAACTGAATTTATATTTGAGGTCATTTTCATGCTTAGGTGCAGAGTCGAATGATCAAATTTACAAAATTGGAGAGCTGAATACCAGGGTTTTACGTGATATACACCTTCTCTTTGAACAAAAGACATGGCTTTCCTCACGTGTAGTTGTGAGATTTGTAGAAATATTATTTTGCATTAGGAATGTAAGCATTGTTGCTATTTATTGATGAAAATATGTTAAAGATCTATCTAAAAAGAAAACAAAAATAACAATACAATCTATTTTAAGTGCCATGATTAGCCTGGGCACGAAGATTAGTTAATGTTGAAGAGGAAAGGACTATTTTTTTTTTTTTAAAGCAGTTGTCCGGTAGTCGATCAGCCACAACAGCCATGATTGTCTTCAGTTTTGCGCTTTGCCTTGAGTTTAGCATCATCTAAATCATTACACACTTTGTGGATCTGTCTCCCAAACAGTCTTGCTGTTCTTTTGGTTTCTGACCCACTGTTTTCTATTTAAAACACACACACACACACACACACACACATATATACACATACACATATGCACACACATATGCACAAAAAGACAACGGTCAAAACCCCATGTAGAAAAAATGATTTTCATTGTGTGTCAGTCTCAGGTAGGGGGAGTGGCTTAAAGCTTAAAGGCCAAAATGTACACTTGGGGCTTGGGTGATGAAATAGCTCACATTTAATTTATATGTATTTTGGTTTATTTTGCTATTTAATGCATCTGTCAAATGACTTTTTTGAGGTGTGTGTGTGTGTGTGTGTGATTAGAACTATTAAAAAACACACACACACACACAATAATGTTGTGTGTAATTGTGTAACGAGTGTGTGTACTTTTGATAGATTAATTAATCCAGCAGTGATCGTCCAGTCAGTTATGTGTGTAATCCTCTGTTAATAAGCTCATCACGTCTAAATCACATTGTTTCATATCACCAGGTGATGATGATAAAGATAAAGCTCCATCTGACGAACATGAGATGTACTCAAAATTATAAAATGACTCGGTGACAATCAAATCAAAGCAGGCTGCAAGCAATGCTTTGTGAAAATATCAATAGTAGGAACTACAGCATCTTCCTGCAATACAAGTAACCTTATAGCACATTTTATGCTGTTTAAACAGTATCTTTAATACCGAGGCCTTCCTCAGCCTGCAGTATCAGTGAGCGTGGTTGTTCAAAATTAGCACAATGTTCCGTGGATTACGTGCACACAGAGGTATTCATGAGCATGAAGCAGTGTAGTGAGCATGCAGAGAAACTGCTGCATGTAAGCACTCGAGTTCTGTGAGAACTGACGCGCATTCTCAGTCAATTCAAAAAGTTAAATAATAAATGATGAAGCAAAAGCCAAAGACACTGATGAGAAACAGCAGTAATTTGGTATTTCAGCTTTAATGAGTAATTGTATTATATATATGTATATATTTTTTTTTTCCTTCTTGATGGATCCCTCAGCTGCATGTGGAGATCTTGTAGTAACGCTCCAGCCTATAAGCAGACTCGGTGAGCGGCAGAACATTCAGCTCTCCAGCAGTAGCGAAGTACTCAGCTTTTCCTTCAGTAAAGTCCTGCCTGGAAAATACAAAGGTAAGAGGAAAGACTCAGAAAATATAATGCTGATGCGGATATAATGATGACCAATTTAAATGTGTTAGCAGATTTACTTCTTTTTTGCCAGCAAGTGTGTGTGTGTATTTCTGGTGTGTTGTATTTCTAGTTGGGGCTGCTCTAATGTTGTGGCATAAACATTTACAGGGGATGCATTGCAACCAAGCATTTGTTTACAGTGCTTCAAGTTACAAAACCAGACATCGCAATATAGGCATTTAAAGATGAGCACAAGAAGTGGCGTAGTTGTTTGTAGAAAATGCCTAGTTGACAGTAAAAATCATTCAAAACACTATTGAAGAACCATACTCCAAGTATGTGACTGGTAACTCGATTTAATGAACGAATATACAAATTAAATTAAGACCATATGATTCAGTTGCTGGATGCTCCCTCAGGCTAGGAGAAACTTGCTTCCAACTTGTATGAAATATTACAGACTTGGTAGTAGCATTGTGGCCTGAAGCGAGTAACAAACTGCATCAGGTTGTAACAGACATTTCAAAGAGGTCAGTATAAATCTGCATGTTGTAAAATAAAAAAGGGTGAATACTGAGCAGTGTTATGCATTTGCCATACAAGAAAGTTAATCCACTAGCTAGCTTACACAGTCATACATACATTGTCTATTTTCAACTTCCCCTTCCTTCTTAGCAGTGAACCATGTTGGGTATGTTGTCAGTGTTTGACTTGCTCCAACACTACCCACAATCAAGGGCGTAACCATGGTATGGACATTGGGGGGGGTCCACTTAGTTGTCCTTAGCCCAAATGTAGTGTAAAGGAACGAAATGCTGTGCAACTTTCCTCACTTTCACTCGCATTTATAACAGTCTGTCACAACGTGAGGGTTCACAGCGAACTCGGCGGGAGGATGTGCAAGTGAATGTAACGTTAATGGTCAAAAACTGGAACTGACGTTAGCCTAGCTTACTTTGTGGGTGTGCAAATATCAAAAGTTCTTAAGAACAAACCAAGCCATGGTATGATGCCTTCTATACTAAGCTAAGGTTACCTACTGTTTAGATATCTAGTTACTTCCTGTCTGGGGAAAAAAAAGCTCGTATGTTCTGCTGCACTTTTCTACACTTGGCTGCTGTCTCCATTTCTTACAGACTGAGCTGCTAAAATATATCAACGAACTTGCGTTGAGTATGGACGCAACCAAGTGTACAATTGGAGGGGGGTCACACACCTATTTTCCTTAACAAACGGAAATATATTAAAAAGGAATAGAATCACATGTAAATGAATAAATAAATTAAAAGGTAAAAAGGAATAGACATAAATAGAATAGATGAAGAAAAGACAGATCCGTTGGCAGGGTTCATTAAAGGGGGGGCATATAGAAAATATTTTGTACTGTATATTGGGGGGACAGATTGGTATTTCCTCAACATTGGGGGGGGAATACGACCCCCCCAAAGAATGCGTGGTTACGCCCAATACAGAAGCTATCTGCATTATAAGAGCTCATTTTTTCTGCCCTTCCACTAAGACAGTGAACATACAAACTGTGATAAGCTTAAAATTTTTTCTGGTTTCAACACATTCTGTATCAACAAGGTATTGATGCACATCAGGGAAACAGGACGTTGCAGAAATCTGTTTTCTCAAATTCTTGTTACAAAGGATCTGATGATAAATAATTTATTGATCATCTTGTATATATTTTTGTCTGTTTGATTTTTTGGAGATGAGAAGTCTGAGCTAGTCATTATGTTTTAACACCTTTACATTTAAAAATGGTGCCACCTGAAGGAACAAACATGCACAGTAAATGTATTATAGTTTACCTCATTGAAACAGTCCATTAAAATGTTTATATATGTTTACAATCAAACATAACTAGTCCACCTCACTGTGTAACACAGGAAAACTCTAATGGCTGCATAGTGTAAGAGCTGATGCAGGTTTAACATTTAACATGAGTGCTTTGTCTGTCAGTGTCGATTACCCATGAGGAGTGGTGCTGGAAACACAAATCAGTCGAAGTGGAGGTGCTGGACTCGGACATGGAGGGGGTGGAGTTCAGACAGACAGGATACATGCTGCGCTGCTCCCTGTCCCATGCCATCACACTGGTGAGAGCCTTTTTGACATTTACCACCATTACAAATCAGTAATGATAACCGTGTGTTAGCATTCTTTTTACATCCTCCTATGCAACAGTGACCATGAATATTATGTCATGTGTGTATTTGTTTTATCCTTAAGGAATTTTTCCAAGATGGCAGCAAACCTGAGAATGTTGGTGTCTACAATCTTTCAAAGGGAGTCAATCGCTTCTGCCTGTCAAAACCAGGTTTCTTTGATGCTTTTGTTTTCTTCAGCTGTGTAAAATTCTTTTTTTTTTAAATTTTTTATTTTATGTAAGTGCTGACATTGCTACATTGCTCCTTGTAGGTGTGTACAAAGTGACACCACGTTCCTGCCATCAGTTCGAACAGGATTATTACACTTACAGCACGTATGTATATTTATAGTACATTTTACAATTAAATTGTCTAAAACTCTTACTATTAAACAGGTTGTTTTCTTACTGTTCTATAAGATTAATATTGAAATTATTCATCTTTGTGCTGATTGATTTACCACTTCACATGTGAAATGAGTCACACCACACTCTGCTGGCAACGTGTGTAGTGTCATATGGAAAGCACGACAAAATGAATATTGACTTGATGATAAAACAAATTGACTCTTACCTAACAGCAGGGAAAAGTAATATCGTCAGCTTGACAGAGAATACCTTTTTCATGAGATTGCTGCCTCAATATGACTAAATGTTTGACACCAATTAAATATGTGAGTTGACCAGGAATCTTCAGATGAACATGAATGTAGGATTGATGTTAGATGCAACAATATGGCAGCCAAATGACTGTCAAAAGCCTTTACACAAGACCAACAGCCATGTTATTTTATGTTTTTAGATATACTAGGGCTTGCTTGCTAAATGTAATTTGCGTAAGTATCTAATCCTACTCAAAGTAATTTGCATAAGTAGCTTCTCTATATTCATAGGCACAGATTAATGTTAATGCTAATCTAAAGTAAATGCAAGTTATATAGGGACTAGCTTGCTAACAGTAGCTAGATGGAAATTACTTTATAAATCTCTCAGCAATCCATGAAAATCACAACTCTGAAGGTAGGCTAATACTACAAAAGTAAGAGGCTTATCATTTCTTTAGCATCATTGGCTATTTCTGAGCTGGTAAACAGGCAAATGTAAATACTACAGTTATTGATGCAATAACTTGTGCTATTTCATGGCTGATGATCCATTTGTACCCAGATAAGGCAGCCTTCTAATCAACGATTATGGCAAATAGACATTCTGATAAACATTAGAGGTTTTTCCTTAGAGATGCCACAAACAAACCCCAACTCCAGCCATTCCTTAAGAGGACACATATGTTTCCTGTCATTCAGGATGGGTGTGTTTTGCTGTACACCCAACCAAAAAAAAAAAAAAAAATCTGCTTCACTATCCCTGCTTCTGACTGTGGTAAGAGTACCTATAAGCATTCAATATAATTGGAACAGATAGTACATGATGACGGTCATATGTAAATGTGTTCATGGGAGTGACCTCAAATCTATAAGCACTTTAAGTTGGGCTGTCTATGGACTAGGGAGGGACCGGTATGTTTAAAACTTTATTTAAAAAGAGTTTACAGGATGCAGCAAGCTTTGCCAGCAATCCGGACTGGCCATTTTAAATTTCTTTGAATGCACTGAATTTTGTACCATCAGTCTTGATCTCTGTTCCTGGGAATTTGTTTTTTTTCCAGATCTGCCCCCAGTATGTTAACCCTGACTGCTGTCAGGCATTACATGACTGGACTTATCACAACAGACAAAATGCTGGACGTCACAGTTACTATAAAGTGAGTGACGGGGAAAATATGATTTATCATTTAAAACAGATAGGAGCACTTTAAACCAAACACACCTCTGACCACATCTCAGGTCATCCATTGAAAGTGAGCCTGCTCTGGTCCTGGGACCTCTGCGCTCAGCTGAGGAACAACGCCATGAGCAGCAGCTACTGGAAATCGCAGCTCGCAAGAAAGAGCGGGAAGAGCGAGGAGGAGAGGACATGGGCGCACCTGTAAAGGAGAAATCAGAGGCGCTCCATGAGCCATTCCACTACGTGTTCTCCTACTGGGCACGGTGAGAAATTTATTCTTAGTGGGGCATTTTTTTTTTTATTCTGGAACCAGGGCTGGTGTGTAAAATGCTCATAATTAATTAGAAAATAAAACATTACTCCTATCTTATGCCTACGATTAAGAGCAAAGTACAAAATTCTTTAGTCTGAAAAATATTCTTAAATGATATTTTAATAATGATATCTTAAGTGATATTTGGGAGTGCGAGATGTACGTGTTTATGCAGTCACCATCCAATTTATTAGGTACACCTGCACCCACATTCACGCAGTTATCTAATGTAGCTGCAGCACCTTCTTGGTATGCAGATTGCAGCAATTTATTTTTATTTTAAATGTTCAAGAAGCAAGTGATTCATTTTCACTGTGTAATTTCCACATATAACTGAAGAAACACGTACATAAACTTTATCTAAATATTTGTTTTGCTGAAAGTGGACATGGACTTGTTGGCTGAAATTGCTCATTGTGTGATCCAGCCATCATGGTTACAAAGATATTGAAGATTGTAAAAAGACCAGGTGGGGGGAAAAAAACAATCTGCATTTTTAATAAATGCTGCAATCTGCATGCCATCATCTTTCAAACTTTCACTGATGCTGTTCACCACTGTTTTTTTTTTTTTTTAATATTATTTATTTATTTGTTTATTTTTGGACAAGATGGAAGCCATAGCAATTAATCAGATATCATATTCAATTCCACAGTAACATTTTCTGCTAAGCAGATATCCTTGCATAGTTCCATGCGTCTTGTTCTGTGACTTGCATTCTGTTTTTCAGAGCTGGAGAAAAGATCACAGTTATACCATCATCCAAAGAACTGCTTTTTTACCCACCTGAAGTGGAAGCTACAATCACAGGAGGTTAGTGTCCAAGCACTACATATGTAAAGATCTGCTGTACACTGTTACTTAAATTAACTTGTCTAGTGTCATATTTAAAAATCACCTTTTATATAAGATATTATTATGGGTTATTTTGAACTAAGAGGTCTTCTCCTTGGGAAAGAGAGAATAATCCTTGAGCCCCCTTACAAGGGTTACAGTTTTCTCGATTATACCTTTTTGCACACGGCTTTTCCGTCTAGATGTGCTAATACCATCCTTCATCTCTCTGTAAGGATCCAGAGTAAAATGGGTCCTCAGTATCCCAATACTGTCTGCAAACAGCGGTAAAAGGGGTGACTTGTTTGCCATAAGTTGTGACCCATGTCTGTGGAGGAAGAAATCTTGGTGCCTGAGAAATATGGTTTGCTGTGGCTGCCACTGTTTCAACGCTACTTTGGCTCATACTTCACCTAGATGGGAGGTTGGAATGGTTCACTCCAATCAATCGGCTGGTTAAGACATGCTCTGAGAGTTCTGTGATGGTTTAACAACTGCTAACTTTCCAGAATCCCCAGTAAGTGTTGGCTAAGGGTCAATCGAGTGGATCAAGCAGGTTATAATATACTTTACCTGCTTGGGTATATCATTCTTATAGCCCTGATGCATATTCTGCAGGAATTCCGTGGCACTGCGCATCCCTGTCTTTTTGGGCTCCAAGGTAGGTGTGGAATAAGGATGATGAAACAAAAAACTTAACTTAAAATATGGCTTCAAAACATACTTACGAAAAGCGGTTTATAGAGTTGGATACAGACTGCAATCTTAGAGAATAAATGTTTACTCATGCCAAATAGTGGAGTGGACAAGATTGATAATCCTCGAAGAACGCTATCGTCTTGGCATTGGACTTCATAAAGACTATGCAACAGAAAAACTTTTAATATCTACTTCTGCTGGGTACCTGGACACTATGGAATCCTGGGAAATGAAGAACCAGGCACTGCTGCAAAAGAAGCACTATCAACGGATTTCACAAATTGTCCAATACCTCCCACTGACCTAAAACACATAATAGACTCGCAAACTGAGTAAGGAACAATGCACCATGAACGAAGTCCATGAAATCAGCCCTATTCTATTGTTGACAAACGTTTCCGTTTTCAAATCCTGGGACCAGATCGTCTACACCCGCTGTCGATTAGGTCACTCCAGGAGGACACAAGTTTGTAATATTAGGAGACTCCCCAACATGTACCTTCTGCCAGAATTCATTATCCTTTAAACGTGTTTTATTAGACTATACTGGTCTTAACTCCGTGAGAAACCTTTTTTATTCAGTCACCACTCTGGAAGAAATTTTTAACGGAGTCAAACCTAACAATTTTAGAATTTTAAAATCCGTTAAAAAATAGATGTTAAAAACCTTATATAGAGTTCCTCAGACATTTCTCACCATGAAAATAGACGCTGGCATGGCACCAAAAAACAAACACATGAACTTCATCTCGTATTTGCATTCATGCCTGTTATAAGAAGGATCCCCTGGCATGTGAAGAGGTTAAAACTGATATGTTGATTTCCAAAAATATTGTTTATATTCCTAATAATTGAAGGTTTTATTGGGGGTTTGCAGTTGTATTGCTAGAAAAAATATTGAAGGCTCCTTCCTTCATTTGTTTGCTTTGCCAGAGAGCTGTCCAGGTCAGATGGTGGAGATCATGGGGCGAGCTGGACTCTTCTTGCAGGGACAGGTGACTCCGGAGCTGGAGGGTGTGGAGATTTCCATTAGGAAGTCTGGAGCTACAGAGCCTCTTATCACTGTTCTCACCGATATAAGCGGAACCTACAGGTACTAAATGCAACTTCATTATTAGTATGATTCTACTCACAACTCAAATCTAGCACACTTGACCTGACAAGTCTTCAAAAGTATTTGAATTTAAAAAATATAT